>NC_090250.1:19664194-19751694 GCF_037325665.1 Littorina saxatilis | reverse complement strand
ACCAAAATCAAATAAAATAAAGGTTGCCAACTGCACCCGGTGTTCCCAGGCGGTCACCCATCCAAGTACTAACCGGGCCCGACGTTGCTTAACTTCGGTGATCGGACGAGAACCGGTGCTTTCAACGTGGTGTGGCCGTTGGCGAAAGTGAAGTGAAAATTAAGCCCTATCAATGCTGAGGGAAGGAACATTGAACCAAAATCAAATAAAATAAAGGTTGCCAACTGCACCCGGTGTTCCCAGGCGGTCACCCATCCAAGTACTAACCGGGCCCGACGTTGCTTAACTTCGGTGATCGGACGAGAACCGGTGCTTTCAACGTGGTGTGGCCGTTGGCGAAAGTGAAGTGAAAATTAAGCCCTATCAATGCTGAGGGAAGGAACATTTAACCAAAATCAAATAAAATAAAGGTTGCCAACTGCACCCGGTGTTCCCAGGCGGTCACCCATCCAAGTACTAACCGGGCCCGACGTTGCTTAACTTCGGTGATCGGACGAGAACCGGTGCTTTCAACGTGGTGTGGCCGTTGGCGAAAGTGAAGTGAAAATTAAGCCCTATCAATGCTGAGGGAAGGAACATTTAACCAAAATCAAATAAAATAAAGGTTGCCAACTGCACCCGGTGTTCCCAGGCGGTCACCCATCCAAGTACTAACCGGGCCCGACGTTGCTTAACTTCGGTGATCGGACGAGAACCGGTGCTTTCAACGTGGTGTGGCCGTTGGCGAAAGTGAAGTGAAAATTAAGCCCTATCAATGCTGAGGGAAGGAACATTTAACCAAAATCAAATAAAATAAAGGTTGCCAACTGCACCCGGTGTTCCCAGGCGGTCACCCATCCAAGTACTAACCGGGCCCGACGTTGCTTAACTTCGGTGATCGGACGAGAACCGGTGCTTTCAACGTGGTGTGGCCGTTGGCGAAAGTGAAGTGAAAATTAAGCCCTATCAATGCTGAGGGAAGGAACATTTAACCAAAATCAAATAAAATAAAGGTTGCCAACTGCACCCGGTGTTCCCAGGCGGTCACCCATCCAAGTACTAACCGGGCCCGACGTTGCTTAACTTCGGTGATCGGACGAGAACCGGTGCTTTCAACGTGGTGTGGCCGTTGGCGAAAGTGAAGTGAAAATTAAGCCCTATCAATGCTGAGGGAAGGAACATTTAACCAAAATCAAATAAAATAAAGGTTGCCAACTGCACCCGGTGTTCCCAGGCGGTCACCCATCCAAGTACTAACCGGGCCCGACGTTGCTTAACTTCGGTGATCGGACGAGAACCGGTGCTTTCAACGTGGTGTGGCCGTTGGCGAAAGTGAAGTGAAAATTAAGCCCTATCAATGCTGAGGGAAGGAACATTGAACCAAAATCAAATAAAATAAAGGTTGCCAACTGCACCCGGTGTTCCCAGGCGGTCACCCATCCAAGTACTAACCGGGCCCGACGTTGCTTAACTTCGGTGATCGGACGAGAACCGGTGCTTTCAACGTGGTGTGGCCGTTGGCGAAAGTGAAGTGAAAATTAAGCCCTATCAATGCTGAGGGAAGGAACATTTAACCAAAATCAAATAAAATAAAGGTTGCCAACTGCACCCGGTGTTCCCAGGCGGTCACCCATCCAAGTACTAACCGGGCCCGACGTTGCTTAACTTCGGTGATCGGACGAGAACCGGTGCTTTCAACGTGGTGTGGCCGTTGGCGAAAGTGAAGTGAAAATTAAGCCCTATCAATGCTGAGGGAAGGAACATTTAACCAAAATCAAATAAAATAAAGGTTGCCAACTGCACCCGGTGTTCCCAGGCGGTCACCCATCCAAGTACTAACCGGGCCCGACGTTGCTTAACTTCGGTGATCGGACGAGAACCGGTGCTTTCAACGTGGTGTGGCCGTTGGCGAAAGTGAAGTGAAAATTAAGCCCTATCAATGCTGAGGGAAGGAACATTTAACCAAAATCAAATAAAATAAAGGTTGCCAACTGCACCCGGTGTTCCCAGGCGGTCACCCATCCAAGTACTAACCGGGCCCGACGTTGCTTAACTTCGGTGATCGGACGAGAACCGGTGCTTTCAACGTGGTGTGGCCGTTGGCGAAAGTGAAGTGAAAATTAAGCCCTATCAATGCTGAGGGAAGGCACATTTAACCAAAATCAAATAAAATAAAGGTTGCCAACTGCACCCGGTGTTCCCAGGCGGTCACCCATCCAAGTACTAACCGGGCCCGACGTTGCTTAACTTCGGTGATCGGACGAGAACCGGTGCTTTCAACGTGGTGTGGCCGTTGGCGAAAGTGAAGTGAAAATTAAGCCCTATCAATGCTGAGGGAAGGAACATTTAACCAAAATCAAATAAAATAAAGGTTGCCAACTGCACCCGGTGTTCCCAGGCGGTCACCCATCCAAGTACTAACCGGGCCCGACGTTGCTTAACTTCGGTGATCGGACGAGAACCGGTGCTTTCAACGTGGTGTGGCCGTTGGCGAAAGTGAAGTGAAAATTAAGCCCTATCAATGCTGAGGGAAGGCACATTTAACCAAAATCAAATAAAATAAAGGTTGCCAACTGCACCCGGTGTTCCCAGGCGGTCACCCATCCAAGTACTAACCGGGCCCGACGTTGCTTAACTTCGGTGATCGGACGAGAACCGGTGCTTTCAACGTGGTGTGGCCGTTGGCGAAAGTGAAGTGAAAATTAAGCCCTATCAATGCTGAGGGAAGGAACATTTAACCAAAATCAAATAAAATAAAGGTTGCCAACTGCACCCGGTGTTCCCAGGCGGTCACCCATCCAAGTACTAACCGGGCCCGACGTTGCTTAACTTCGGTGATCGGACGAGAACCGGTGCTTTCAACGTGGTGTGGCCGTTGGCGAAAGTGAAGTGAAAATTAAGCCCTATCAATGCTGAGGGAAGGAACATTTAACCAAAATCAAATAAAATAAAGGTTGCCAACTGCACCCGGTGTTCCCAGGCGGTCACCCATCCAAGTACTAACCGGGCCCGACGTTGCTTAACTTCGGTGATCGGACGAGAACCGGTGCTTTCAACGTGGTGTGGCCGTTGGCGAAAGTGAAGTGAAAATTAAGCCCTATCAATGCTGAGGGAAGGAACATTTAACCAAAATCAAATAAAATAAAGGTTGCCAACTGCACCCGGTGTTCCCAGGCGGTCACCCATCCAAGTACTAACCGGGCCCGACGTTGCTTAACTTCGGTGATCGGACGAGAACCGGTGCTTTCAACGTGGTGTGGCCGTTGGCGAAAGTGAAGTGAAAATTAAGCCCTATCAATGCTGAGGGAAGGAACATTTAACCAAAATCAAATAAAATAAAGGTTGCCAACTGCACCCGGTGTTCCCAGGCGGTCACCCATCCAAGTACTAACCGGGCCCGACGTTGCTTAACTTCGGTGATCGGACGAGAACCGGTGCTTTCAACGTGGTGTGGCCGTTGGCGAAAGTGAAGTGAAAATTAAGCCCTATCAATGCTGAGGGAAGGCACATTTAACCAAAATCAAATAAAATAAAGGTTGCCAACTGCACCCGGTGTTCCCAGGCGGTCACCCATCCAAGTACTAACCGGGCCCGACGTTGCTTAACTTCGGTGATCGGACGAGAACCGGTGCTTTCAACGTGGTGTGGCCGTTGGCGAAAGTGAAGTGAAAATTAAGCCCTATCAATGCTGAGGGAAGGAACATTTAACCAAAATCAAATAAAATAAAGGTTGCCAACTGCACCCGGTGTTCCCAGGCGGTCACCCATCCAAGTACTAACCGGGCCCGACGTTGCTTAACTTCGGTGATCGGACGAGAACCGGTGCTTTCAACGTGGTGTGGCCGTTGGCGAAAGTGAAGTGAAAATTAAGCCCTATCAATGCTGAGGGAAGGAACATTTAACCAAAATCAAATAAAATAAAGGTTGCCAACTGCACCCGGTGTTCCCAGGCGGTCACCCATCCAAGTACTAACCGGGCCCGACGTTGCTTAACTTCGGTGATCGGACGAGAACCGGTGCTTTCAACGTGGTGTGGCCGTTGGCGAAAGTGAAGTGAAAATTAAGCCCTATCAATGCTGAGGGAAGGCACATTTAACCAAAATCAAATAAAATAAAGGTTGCCAACTGCACCCGGTGTTCCCAGGCGGTCACCCATCCAAGTACTAACCGGGCCCGACGTTGCTTAACTTCGGTGATCGGACGAGAACCGGTGCTTTCAACGTGGTGTGGCCGTTGGCGAAAGTGAAGTGAAAATTAAGCCCTATCAATGCTGAGGGAAGGAACATTTAACCAAAATCAAATAAAATAAAGGTTGCCAACTGCACCCGGTGTTCCCAGGCGGTCACCCATCCAAGTACTAACCGGGCCCGACGTTGCTTAACTTCGGTGATCGGACGAGAACCGGTGCTTTCAACGTGGTGTGGCCGTTGGCGAAAGTGAAGTGAAAATTAAGCCCTATCAATGCTGAGGGAAGGCACATTTAACCAAAATCAAATAAAATAAAGGTTGCCAACTGCACCCGGTGTTCCCAGGCGGTCACCCATCCAAGTACTAACCGGGCCCGACGTTGCTTAACTTCGGTGATCGGACGAGAACCGGTGCTTTCAACGTGGTGTGGCCGTTGGCGAAAGTGAAGTGAAAATTAAGCCCTATCAATGCTGAGGGAAGGCACATTTAACCAAAATCAAATAAAATAAAGGTTGCCAACTGCACCCGGTGTTCCCAGGCGGTCACCCATCCAAGTACTAACCGGGCCCGACGTTGCTTAACTTCGGTGATCGGACGAGAACCGGTGCTTTCAACGTGGTGTGGCCGTTGGCGAAAGTGAAGTGAAAATTAAGCCCTATCAATGCTGAGGGAAGGAACATTTAACCAAAATCAAATAAAATAAAGGTTGCCAACTGCACCCGGTGTTCCCAGGCGGTCACCCATCCAAGTACTAACCGGGCCCGACGTTGCTTAACTTCGGTGATCGGACGAGAACCGGTGCTTTCAACGTGGTGTGGCCGTTGGCGAAAGTGAAGTGAAAATTAAGCCCTATCAATGCTGAGGGAAGGAACATTTAACCAAAATCAAATAAAATAAAGGTTGCCAACTGCACCCGGTGTTCCCAGGCGGTCACCCATCCAAGTACTAACCGGGCCCGACGTTGCTTAACTTCGGTGATCGGACGAGAACCGGTGCTTTCAACGTGGTGTGGCCGTTGGCGAAAGTGAAGTGAAAATTAAGCCCTATCAATGCTGAGGGAAGGAACATTTAACCAAAATCAAATAAAATAAAGGTTGCCAACTGCACCCGGTGTTCCCAGGCGGTCACCCATCCAAGTACTAACCGGGCCCGACGTTGCTTAACTTCGGTGATCGGACGAGAACCGGTGCTTTCAACGTGGTGTGGCCGTTGGCGAAAGTGAAGTGAAAATTAAGCCCTATCAATGCTGAGGGAAGGAACATTTAACCAAAATCAAATAAAATAAAGGTTGCCAACTGCACCCGGTGTTCCCAGGCGGTCACCCATCCAAGTACTAACCGGGCCCGACGTTGCTTAACTTCGGTGATCGGACGAGAACCGGTGCTTTCAACGTGGTGTGGCCGTTGGCGAAAGTGAAGTGAAAATTAAGCCCTATCAATGCTGAGGGAAGGAACATTTAACCAAAATCAAATAAAATAAAGGTTGCCAACTGCACCCGGTGTTCCCAGGCGGTCACCCATCCAAGTACTAACCGGGCCCGACGTTGCTTAACTTCGGTGATCGGACGAGAACCGGTGCTTTCAACGTGGTGTGGCCGTTGGCGAAAGTGAAGTGAAAATTAAGCCCTATCAATGCTGAGGGAAGGAACATTTAACCAAAATCAAATAAAATAAAGGTTGCCAACTGCACCCGGTGTTCCCAGGCGGTCACCCATCCAAGTACTAACCGGGCCCGACGTTGCTTAACTTCGGTGATCGGACGAGAACCGGTGCTTTCAACGTGGTGTGGCCGTTGGCGAAAGTGAAGTGAAAATTAAGCCCTATCAATGCTGAGGGAAGGAACATTTAACCAAAATCAAATAAAATAAAGGTTGCCAACTGCACCCGGTGTTCCCAGGCGGTCACCCATCCAAGTACTAACCGGGCCCGACGTTGCTTAACTTCGGTGATCGGACGAGAACCGGTGCTTTCAACGTGGTGTGGCCGTTGGCGAAAGTGAAGTGAAAATTAAGCCCTATCAATGCTGAGGGAAGGAACATTTAACCAAAATCAAATAAAATAAAGGTTGCCAACTGCACCCGGTGTTCCCAGGCGGTCACCCATCCAAGTACTAACCGGGCCCGACGTTGCTTAACTTCGGTGATCGGACGAGAACCGGTGCTTTCAACGTGGTGTGGCCGTTGGCGAAAGTGAAGTGAAAATTAAGCCCTATCAATGCTGAGGGAAGGAACATTTAACCAAAATCAAATAAAATAAAGGTTGCCAACTGCACCCGGTGTTCCCAGGCGGTCACCCATCCAAGTACTAACCGGGCCCGACGTTGCTTAACTTCGGTGATCGGACGAGAACCGGTGCTTTCAACGTGGTGTGGCCGTTGGCGAAAGTGAAGTGAAAATTAAGCCCTATCAATGCTGAGGGAAGGAACATTTAACCAAAATCAAATAAAATAAAGGTTGCCAACTGCACCCGGTGTTCCCAGGCGGTCACCCATCCAAGTACTAACCGGGCCCGACGTTGCTTAACTTCGGTGATCGGACGAGAACCGGTGCTTTCAACGTGGTGTGGCCGTTGGCGAAAGTGAAGTGAAAATTAAGCCCTATCAATGCTGAGGGAAGGAACATTTAACCAAAATCAAATAAAATAAAGGTTGCCAACTGCACCCGGTGTTCCCAGGCGGTCACCCATCCAAGTACTAACCGGGCCCGACGTTGCTTAACTTCGGTGATCGGACGAGAACCGGTGCTTTCAACGTGGTGTGGCCGTTGGCGAAAGTGAAGTGAAAATTAAGCCCTATCAATGCTGAGGGAAGGAACATTTAACCAAAATCAAATAAAATAAAGGTTGCCAACTGCACCCGGTGTTCCCAGGCGGTCACCCATCCAAGTACTAACCGGGCCCGACGTTGCTTAACTTCGGTGATCGGACGAGAACCGGTGCTTTCAACGTGGTGTGGCCGTTGGCGAAAGTGAAGTGAAAATTAAGCCCTATCAATGCTGAGGGAAGGAACATTTAACCAAAATCAAATAAAATAAAGGTTGCCAACTGCACCCGGTGTTCCCAGGCGGTCACCCATCCAAGTACTAACCGGGCCCGACGTTGCTTAACTTCGGTGATCGGACGAGAACCGGTGCTTTCAACGTGGTGTGGCCGTTGGCGAAAGTGAAGTGAAAATTAAGCCCTATCAATGCTGAGGGAAGGAACATTTAACCAAAATCAAATAAAATAAAGGTTGCCAACTGCACCCGGTGTTCCCAGGCGGTCACCCATCCAAGTACTAACCGGGCCCGACGTTGCTTAACTTCGGTGATCGGACGAGAACCGGTGCTTTCAACGTGGTGTGGCCGTTGGCGAAAGTGAAGTGAAAATTAAGCCCTATCAATGCTGAGGGAAGGAACATTTAACCAAAATCAAATAAAATAAAGGTTGCCAACTGCACCCGGTGTTCCCAGGCGGTCACCCATCCAAGTACTAACCGGGCCCGACGTTGCTTAACTTCGGTGATCGGACGAGAACCGGTGCTTTCAACGTGGTGTGGCCGTTGGCGAAAGTGAAGTGAAAATTAAGCCCTATCAATGCTGAGGGAAGGAACATTTAACCAAAATCAAATAAAATAAAGGTTGCCAACTGCACCCGGTGTTCCCAGGCGGTCACCCATCCAAGTACTAACCGGGCCCGACGTTGCTTAACTTCGGTGATCGGACGAGAACCGGTGCTTTCAACGTGGTGTGGCCGTTGGCGAAAGTGAAGTGAAAATTAAGCCCTATCAATGCTGAGGGAAGGAACATTTAACCAAAATCAAATAAAATAAAGGTTGCCAACTGCACCCGGTGTTCCCAGGCGGTCACCCATCCAAGTACTAACCGGGCCCGACGTTGCTTAACTTCGGTGATCGGACGAGAACCGGTGCTTTCAACGTGGTGTGGCCGTTGGCGAAAGTGAAGTGAAAATTAAGCCCTATCAATGCTGAGGGAAGGAACATTTAACCAAAATCAAATAAAATAAAGGTTGCCAACTGCACCCGGTGTTCCCAGGCGGTCACCCATCCAAGTACTAACCGGGCCCGACGTTGCTTAACTTCGGTGATCGGACGAGAACCGGTGCTTTCAACGTGGTGTGGCCGTTGGCGAAAGTGAAGTGAAAATTAAGCCCTATCAATGCTGAGGGAAGGAACATTTAACCAAAATCAAATAAAATAAAGGTTGCCAACTGCACCCGGTGTTCCCAGGCGGTCACCCATCCAAGTACTAACCGGGCCCGACGTTGCTTAACTTCGGTGATCGGACGAGAACCGGTGCTTTCAACGTGGTGTGGCCGTTGGCGAAAGTGAAGTGAAAATTAAGCCCTATCAATGCTGAGGGAAGGAACATTTAACCAAAATCAAATAAAATAAAGGTTGCCAACTGCACCCGGTGTTCCCAGGCGGTCACCCATCCAAGTACTAACCGGGCCCGACGTTGCTTAACTTCGGTGATCGGACGAGAACCGGTGCTTTCAACGTGGTGTGGCCGTTGGCGAAAGTGAAGTGAAAATTAAGCCCTATCAATGCTGAGGGAAGGAACATTTAACCAAAATCAAATAAAATAAAGGTTGCCAACTGCACCCGGTGTTCCCAGGCGGTCACCCATCCAAGTACTAACCGGGCCCGACGTTGCTTAACTTCGGTGATCGGACGAGAACCGGTGCTTTCAACGTGGTGTGGCCGTTGGCGAAAGTGAAGTGAAAATTAAGCCCTATCAATGCTGAGGGAAGGAACATTTAACCAAAATCAAATAAAATAAAGGTTGCCAACTGCACCCGGTGTTCCCAGGCGGTCACCCATCCAAGTACTAACCGGGCCCGACGTTGCTTAACTTCGGTGATCGGACGAGAACCGGTGCTTTCAACGTGGTGTGGCCGTTGGCGAAAGTGAAGTGAAAATTAAGCCCTATCAATGCTGAGGGAAGGAACATTTAACCAAAATCAAATAAAATAAAGGTTGCCAACTGCACCCGGTGTTCCCAGGCGGTCACCCATCCAAGTACTAACCGGGCCCGACGTTGCTTAACTTCGGTGATCGGACGAGAACCGGTGCTTTCAACGTGGTGTGGCCGTTGGCGAAAGTGAAGTGAAAATTAAGCCCTATCAATGCTGAGGGAAGGAACATTGAACCAAAATCAAATAAAATAAAGGTTGCCAACTGCACCCGGTGTTCCCAGGCGGTCACCCATCCAAGTACTAACCGGGCCCGACGTTGCTTAACTTCGGTGATCGGACGAGAACCGGTGCTTTCAACGTGGTGTGGCCGTTGGCGAAAGTGAAGTGAAAATTAAGCCCTATCAATGCTGAGGGAAGGAACATTTAACCAAAATCAAATAAAATAAAGGTTGCCAACTGCACCCGGTGTTCCCAGGCGGTCACCCATCCAAGTACTAACCGGGCCCGACGTTGCTTAACTTCGGTGATCGGACGAGAACCGGTGCTTTCAACGTGGTGTGGCCGTTGGCGAAAGTGAAGTGAAAATTAAGCCCTATCAATGCTGAGGGAAGGAACATTTAACCAAAATCAAATAAAATAAAGGTTGCCAACTGCACCCGGTGTTCCCAGGCGGTCACCCATCCAAGTACTAACCGGGCCCGACGTTGCTTAACTTCGGTGATCGGACGAGAACCGGTGCTTTCAACGTGGTGTGGCCGTTGGCGAAAGTGAAGTGAAAATTAAGCCCTATCAATGCTGAGGGAAGGAACATTTAACCAAAATCAAATAAAATAAAGGTTGCCAACTGCACCCGGTGTTCCCAGGCGGTCACCCATCCAAGTACTAACCGGGCCCGACGTTGCTTAACTTCGGTGATCGGACGAGAACCGGTGCTTTCAACGTGGTGTGGCCGTTGGCGAAAGTGAAGTGAAAATTAAGCCCTATCAATGCTGAGGGAAGGAACATTTAACCAAAATCAAATAAAATAAAGGTTGCCAACTGCACCCGGTGTTCCCAGGCGGTCACCCATCCAAGTACTAACCGGGCCCGACGTTGCTTAACTTCGGTGATCGGACGAGAACCGGTGCTTTCAACGTGGTGTGGCCGTTGGCGAAAGTGAAGTGAAAATTAAGCCCTATCAATGCTGAGGGAAGGAACATTTAACCAAAATCAAATAAAATAAAGGTTGCCAACTGCACCCGGTGTTCCCAGGCGGTCACCCATCCAAGTACTAACCGGGCCCGACGTTGCTTAACTTCGGTGATCGGACGAGAACCGGTGCTTTCAACGTGGTGTGGCCGTTGGCGAAAGTGAAGTGAAAATTAAGCCCTATCAATGCTGAGGGAAGGAACATTGAACCAAAATCAAATAAAATAAAGGTTGCCAACTGCACCCGGTGTTCCCAGGCGGTCACCCATCCAAGTACTAACCGGGCCCGACGTTGCTTAACTTCGGTGATCGGACGAGAACCGGTGCTTTCAACGTGGTGTGGCCGTTGGCGAAAGTGAAGTGAAAATTAAGCCCTATCAATGCTGAGGGAAGGAACATTTAACCAAAATCAAATAAAATAAAGGTTGCCAACTGCACCCGGTGTTCCCAGGCGGTCACCCATCCAAGTACTAACCGGGCCCGACGTTGCTTAACTTCGGTGATCGGACGAGAACCGGTGCTTTCAACGTGGTGTGGCCGTTGGCGAAAGTGAAGTGAAAATTAAGCCCTATCAATGCTGAGGGAAGGAACATTTAACCAAAATCAAATAAAATAAAGGTTGCCAACTGCACCCGGTGTTCCCAGGCGGTCACCCATCCAAGTACTAACCGGGCCCGACGTTGCTTAACTTCGGTGATCGGACGAGAACCGGTGCTTTCAACGTGGTGTGGCCGTTGGCGAAAGTGAAGTGAAAATTAAGCCCTATCAATGCTGAGGGAAGGAACATTGAACCAAAATCAAATAAAATAAAGGTTGCCAACTGCACCCGGTGTTCCCAGGCGGTCACCCATCCAAGTACTAACCGGGCCCGACGTTGCTTAACTTCGGTGATCGGACGAGAACCGGTGCTTTCAACGTGGTGTGGCCGTTGGCGAAAGTGAAGTGAAAATTAAGCCCTATCAATGCTGAGGGAAGGAACATTTAACCAAAATCAAATAAAATAAAGGTTGCCAACTGCACCCGGTGTTCCCAGGCGGTCACCCATCCAAGTACTAACCGGGCCCGACGTTGCTTAACTTCGGTGATCGGACGAGAACCGGTGCTTTCAACGTGGTGTGGCCGTTGGCGAAAGTGAAGTGAAAATTAAGCCCTATCAATGCTGAGGGAAGGAACATTTAACCAAAATCAAATAAAATAAAGGTTGCCAACTGCACCCGGTGTTCCCAGGCGGTCACCCATCCAAGTACTAACCGGGCCCGACGTTGCTTAACTTCGGTGATCGGACGAGAACCGGTGCTTTCAACGTGGTGTGGCCGTTGGCGAAAGTGAAGTGAAAATTAAGCCCTATCAATGCTGAGGGAAGGAACATTGAACCAAAATCAAATAAAATAAAGGTTGCCAACTGCACCCGGTGTTCCCAGGCGGTCACCCATCCAAGTACTAACCGGGCCCGACGTTGCTTAACTTCGGTGATCGGACGAGAACCGGTGCTTTCAACGTGGTGTGGCCGTTGGCGAAAGTGAAGTGAAAATTAAGCCCTATCAATGCTGAGGGAAGGAACATTTAACCAAAATCAAATAAAATAAAGGTTGCCAACTGCACCCGGTGTTCCCAGGCGGTCACCCATCCAAGTACTAACCGGGCCCGACGTTGCTTAACTTCGGTGATCGGACGAGAACCGGTGCTTTCAACGTGGTGTGGCCGTTGGCGAAAGTGAAGTGAAAATTAAGCCCTATCAATGCTGAGGGAAGGAACATTTAACCAAAATCAAATAAAATAAAGGTTGCCAACTGCACCCGGTGTTCCCAGGCGGTCACCCATCCAAGTACTAACCGGGCCCGACGTTGCTTAACTTCGGTGATCGGACGAGAACCGGTGCTTTCAACGTGGTGTGGCCGTTGGCGAAAGTGAAGTGAAAATTAAGCCCTATCAATGCTGAGGGAAGGAACATTTAACCAAAATCAAATAAAATAAAGGTTGCCAACTGCACCCGGTGTTCCCAGGCGGTCACCCATCCAAGTACTAACCGGGCCCGACGTTGCTTAACTTCGGTGATCGGACGAGAACCGGTGCTTTCAACGTGGTGTGGCCGTTGGCGAAAGTGAAGTGAAAATTAAGCCCTATCAATGCTGAGGGAAGGAACATTTAACCAAAATCAAATAAAATAAAGGTTGCCAACTGCACCCGGTGTTCCCAGGCGGTCACCCATCCAAGTACTAACCGGGCCCGACGTTGCTTAACTTCGGTGATCGGACGAGAACCGGTGCTTTCAACGTGGTGTGGCCGTTGGCGAAAGTGAAGTGAAAATTAAGCCCTATCAATGCTGAGGGAAGGAACATTTAACCAAAATCAAATAAAATAAAGGTTGCCAACTGCACCCGGTGTTCCCAGGCGGTCACCCATCCAAGTACTAACCGGGCCCGACGTTGCTTAACTTCGGTGATCGGACGAGAACCGGTGCTTTCAACGTGGTGTGGCCGTTGGCGAAAGTGAAGTGAAAATTAAGCCCTATCAATGCTGAGGGAAGGAACATTTAACCAAAATCAAATAAAATAAAGGTTGCCAACTGCACCCGGTGTTCCCAGGCGGTCACCCATCCAAGTACTAACCGGGCCCGACGTTGCTTAACTTCGGTGATCGGACGAGAACCGGTGCTTTCAACGTGGTGTGGCCGTTGGCGAAAGTGAAGTGAAAATTAAGCCCTATCAATGCTGAGGGAAGGAACATTTAACCAAAATCAAATAAAATAAAGGTTGCCAACTGCACCCGGTGTTCCCAGGCGGTCACCCATCCAAGTACTAACCGGGCCCGACGTTGCTTAACTTCGGTGATCGGACGAGAACCGGTGCTTTCAACGTGGTGTGGCCGTTGGCGAAAGTGAAGTGAAAATTAAGCCCTATCAATGCTGAGGGAAGGAACATTTAACCAAAATCAAATAAAATAAAGGTTGCCAACTGCACCCGGTGTTCCCAGGCGGTCACCCATCCAAGTACTAACCGGGCCCGACGTTGCTTAACTTCGGTGATCGGACGAGAACCGGTGCTTTCAACGTGGTGTGGCCGTTGGCGAAAGTGAAGTGAAAATTAAGCCCTATCAATGCTGAGGGAAGGAACATTTAACCAAAATCAAATAAAATAAAGGTTGCCAACTGCACCCGGTGTTCCCAGGCGGTCACCCATCCAAGTACTAACCGGGCCCGACGTTGCTTAACTTCGGTGATCGGACGAGAACCGGTGCTTTCAACGTGGTGTGGCCGTTGGCGAAAGTGAAGTGAAAATTAAGCCCTATCAATGCTGAGGGAAGGAACATTTAACCAAAATCAAATAAAATAAAGGTTGCCAACTGCACCCGGTGTTCCCAGGCGGTCACCCATCCAAGTACTAACCGGGCCCGACGTTGCTTAACTTCGGTGATCGGACGAGAACCGGTGCTTTCAACGTGGTGTGGCCGTTGGCGAAAGTGAAGTGAAAATTAAGCCCTATCAATGCTGAGGGAAGGAACATTTAACCAAAATCAAATAAAATAAAGGTTGCCAACTGCACCCGGTGTTCCCAGGCGGTCACCCATCCAAGTACTAACCGGGCCCGACGTTGCTTAACTTCGGTGATCGGACGAGAACCGGTGCTTTCAACGTGGTGTGGCCGTTGGCGAAAGTGAAGTGAAAATTAAGCCCTATCAATGCTGAGGGAAGGAACATTTAACCAAAATCAAATAAAATAAAGGTTGCCAACTGCACCCGGTGTTCCCAGGCGGTCACCCATCCAAGTACTAACCGGGCCCGACGTTGCTTAACTTCGGTGATCGGACGAGAACCGGTGCTTTCAACGTGGTGTGGCCGTTGGCGAAAGTGAAGTGAAAATTAAGCCCTATCAATGCTGAGGGAAGGAACATTTAACCAAAATCAAATAAAATAAAGGTTGCCAACTGCACCCGGTGTTCCCAGGCGGTCACCCATCCAAGTACTAACCGGGCCCGACGTTGCTTAACTTCGGTGATCGGACGAGAACCGGTGCTTTCAACGTGGTGTGGCCGTTGGCGAAAGTGAAGTGAAAATTAAGCCCTATCAATGCTGAGGGAAGGAACATTTAACCAAAATCAAATAAAATAAAGGTTGCCAACTGCACCCGGTGTTCCCAGGCGGTCACCCATCCAAGTACTAACCGGGCCCGACGTTGCTTAACTTCGGTGATCGGACGAGAACCGGTGCTTTCAACGTGGTGTGGCCGTTGGCGAAAGTGAAGTGAAAATTAAGCCCTATCAATGCTGAGGGAAGGAACATTTAACCAAAATCAAATAAAATAAAGGTTGCCAACTGCACCCGGTGTTCCCAGGCGGTCACCCATCCAAGTACTAACCGGGCCCGACGTTGCTTAACTTCGGTGATCGGACGAGAACCGGTGCTTTCAACGTGGTGTGGCCGTTGGCGAAAGTGAAGTGAAAATTAAGCCCTATCAATGCTGAGGGAAGGAACATTTAACCAAAATCAAATAAAATAAAGGTTGCCAACTGCACCCGGTGTTCCCAGGCGGTCACCCATCCAAGTACTAACCGGGCCCGACGTTGCTTAACTTCGGTGATCGGACGAGAACCGGTGCTTTCAACGTGGTGTGGCCGTTGGCGAAAGTGAAGTGAAAATTAAGCCCTATCAATGCTGAGGGAAGGAACATTTAACCAAAATCAAATAAAATAAAGGTTGCCAACTGCACCCGGTGTTCCCAGGCGGTCACCCATCCAAGTACTAACCGGGCCCGACGTTGCTTAACTTCGGTGATCGGACGAGAACCGGTGCTTTCAACGTGGTGTGGCCGTTGGCGAAAGTGAAGTGAAAATTAAGCCCTATCAATGCTGAGGGAAGGAACATTTAACCAAAATCAAATAAAATAAAGGTTGCCAACTGCACCCGGTGTTCCCAGGCGGTCACCCATCCAAGTACTAACCGGGCCCGACGTTGCTTAACTTCGGTGATCGGACGAGAACCGGTGCTTTCAACGTGGTGTGGCCGTTGGCGAAAGTGAAGTGAAAATTAAGCCCTATCAATGCTGAGGGAAGGAACATTTAACCAAAATCAAATAAAATAAAGGTTGCCAACTGCACCCGGTGTTCCCAGGCGGTCACCCATCCAAGTACTAACCGGGCCCGACGTTGCTTAACTTCGGTGATCGGACGAGAACCGGTGCTTTCAACGTGGTGTGGCCGTTGGCGAAAGTGAAGTGAAAATTAAGCCCTATCAATGCTGAGGGAAGGAACATTTAACCAAAATCAAATAAAATAAAGGTTGCCAACTGCACCCGGTGTTCCCAGGCGGTCACCCATCCAAGTACTAACCGGGCCCGACGTTGCTTAACTTCGGTGATCGGACGAGAACCGGTGCTTTCAACGTGGTGTGGCCGTTGGCGAAAGTGAAGTGAAAATTAAGCCCTATCAATGCTGAGGGAAGGAACATTTAACCAAAATCAAATAAAATAAAGGTTGCCAACTGCACCCGGTGTTCCCAGGCGGTCACCCATCCAAGTACTAACCGGGCCCGACGTTGCTTAACTTCGGTGATCGGACGAGAACCGGTGCTTTCAACGTGGTGTGGCCGTTGGCGAAAGTGAAGTGAAAATTAAGCCCTATCAATGCTGAGGGAAGGAACATTTAACCAAAATCAAATAAAATAAAGGTTGCCAACTGCACCCGGTGTTCCCAGGCGGTCACCCATCCAAGTACTAACCGGGCCCGACGTTGCTTAACTTCGGTGATCGGACGAGAACCGGTGCTTTCAACGTGGTGTGGCCGTTGGCGAAAGTGAAGTGAAAATTAAGCCCTATCAATGCTGAGGGAAGGAACATTTAACCAAAATCAAATAAAATAAAGGTTGCCAACTGCACCCGGTGTTCCCAGGCGGTCACCCATCCAAGTACTAACCGGGCCCGACGTTGCTTAACTTCGGTGATCGGACGAGAACCGGTGCTTTCAACGTGGTGTGGCCGTTGGCGAAAGTGAAGTGAAAATTAAGCCCTATCAATGCTGAGGGAAGGAACATTTAACCAAAATCAAATAAAATAAAGGTTGCCAACTGCACCCGGTGTTCCCAGGCGGTCACCCATCCAAGTACTAACCGGGCCCGACGTTGCTTAACTTCGGTGATCGGACGAGAACCGGTGCTTTCAACGTGGTGTGGCCGTTGGCGAAAGTGAAGTGAAAATTAAGCCCTATCAATGCTGAGGGAAGGAACATTTAACCAAAATCAAATAAAATAAAGGTTGCCAACTGCACCCGGTGTTCCCAGGCGGTCACCCATCCAAGTACTAACCGGGCCCGACGTTGCTTAACTTCGGTGATCGGACGAGAACCGGTGCTTTCAACGTGGTGTGGCCGTTGGCGAAAGTGAAGTGAAAATTAAGCCCTATCAATGCTGAGGGAAGGAACATTTAACCAAAATCAAATAAAATAAAGGTTGCCAACTGCACCCGGTGTTCCCAGGCGGTCACCCATCCAAGTACTAACCGGGCCCGACGTTGCTTAACTTCGGTGATCGGACGAGAACCGGTGCTTTCAACGTGGTGTGGCCGTTGGCGAAAGTGAAGTGAAAATTAAGCCCTATCAATGCTGAGGGAAGGAACATTTAACCAAAATCAAATAAAATAAAGGTTGCCAACTGCACCCGGTGTTCCCAGGCGGTCACCCATCCAAGTACTAACCGGGCCCGACGTTGCTTAACTTCGGTGATCGGACGAGAACCGGTGCTTTCAACGTGGTGTGGCCGTTGGCGAAAGTGAAGTGAAAATTAAGCCCTATCAATGCTGAGGGAAGGAACATTTAACCAAAATCAAATAAAATAAAGGTTGCCAACTGCACCCGGTGTTCCCAGGCGGTCACCCATCCAAGTACTAACCGGGCCCGACGTTGCTTAACTTCGGTGATCGGACGAGAACCGGTGCTTTCAACGTGGTGTGGCCGTTGGCGAAAGTGAAGTGAAAATTAAGCCCTATCAATGCTGAGGGAAGGAACATTTAACCAAAATCAAATAAAATAAAGGTTGCCAACTGCACCCGGTGTTCCCAGGCGGTCACCCATCCAAGTACTAACCGGGCCCGACGTTGCTTAACTTCGGTGATCGGACGAGAACCGGTGCTTTCAACGTGGTGTGGCCGTTGGCGAAAGTGAAGTGAAAATTAAGCCCTATCAATGCTGAGGGAAGGAACATTTAACCAAAATCAAATAAAATAAAGGTTGCCAACTGCACCCGGTGTTCCCAGGCGGTCACCCATCCAAGTACTAACCGGGCCCGACGTTGCTTAACTTCGGTGATCGGACGAGAACCGGTGCTTTCAACGTGGTGTGGCCGTTGGCGAAAGTGAAGTGAAAATTAAGCCCTATCAATGCTGAGGGAAGGAACATTTAACCAAAATCAAATAAAATAAAGGTTGCCAACTGCACCCGGTGTTCCCAGGCGGTCACCCATCCAAGTACTAACCGGGCCCGACGTTGCTTAACTTCGGTGATCGGACGAGAACCGGTGCTTTCAACGTGGTGTGGCCGTTGGCGAAAGTGAAGTGAAAATTAAGCCCTATCAATGCTGAGGGAAGGAACATTTAACCAAAATCAAATAAAATAAAGGTTGCCAACTGCACCCGGTGTTCCCAGGCGGTCACCCATCCAAGTACTAACCGGGCCCGACGTTGCTTAACTTCGGTGATCGGACGAGAACCGGTGCTTTCAACGTGGTGTGGCCGTTGGCGAAAGTGAAGTGAAAATTAAGCCCTATCAATGCTGAGGGAAGGAACATTTAACCAAAATCAAATAAAATAAAGGTTGCCAACTGCACCCGGTGTTCCCAGGCGGTCACCCATCCAAGTACTAACCGGGCCCGACGTTGCTTAACTTCGGTGATCGGACGAGAACCGGTGCTTTCAACGTGGTGTGGCCGTTGGCGAAAGTGAAGTGAAAATTAAGCCCTATCAATGCTGAGGGAAGGAACATTTAACCAAAATCAAATAAAATAAAGGTTGCCAACTGCACCCGGTGTTCCCAGGCGGTCACCCATCCAAGTACTAACCGGGCCCGACGTTGCTTAACTTCGGTGATCGGACGAGAACCGGTGCTTTCAACGTGGTGTGGCCGTTGGCGAAAGTGAAGTGAAAATTAAGCCCTATCAATGCTGAGGGAAGGAACATTTAACCAAAATCAAATAAAATAAAGGTTGCCAACTGCACCCGGTGTTCCCAGGCGGTCACCCATCCAAGTACTAACCGGGCCCGACGTTGCTTAACTTCGGTGATCGGACGAGAACCGGTGCTTTCAACGTGGTGTGGCCGTTGGCGAAAGTGAAGTGAAAATTAAGCCCTATCAATGCTGAGGGAAGGAACATTTAACCAAAATCAAATAAAATAAAGGTTGCCAACTGCACCCGGTGTTCCCAGGCGGTCACCCATCCAAGTACTAACCGGGCCCGACGTTGCTTAACTTCGGTGATCGGACGAGAACCGGTGCTTTCAACGTGGTGTGGCCGTTGGCGAAAGTGAAGTGAAAATTAAGCCCTATCAATGCTGAGGGAAGGAACATTTAACCAAAATCAAATAAAATAAAGGTTGCCAACTGCACCCGGTGTTCCCAGGCGGTCACCCATCCAAGTACTAACCGGGCCCGACGTTGCTTAACTTCGGTGATCGGACGAGAACCGGTGCTTTCAACGTGGTGTGGCCGTTGGCGAAAGTGAAGTGAAAATTAAGCCCTATCAATGCTGAGGGAAGGAACATTTAACCAAAATCAAATAAAATAAAGGTTGCCAACTGCACCCGGTGTTCCCAGGCGGTCACCCATCCAAGTACTAACCGGGCCCGACGTTGCTTAACTTCGGTGATCGGACGAGAACCGGTGCTTTCAACGTGGTGTGGCCGTTGGCGAAAGTGAAGTGAAAATTAAGCCCTATCAATGCTGAGGGAAGGAACATTTAACCAAAATCAAATAAAATAAAGGTTGCCAACTGCACCCGGTGTTCCCAGGCGGTCACCCATCCAAGTACTAACCGGGCCCGACGTTGCTTAACTTCGGTGATCGGACGAGAACCGGTGCTTTCAACGTGGTGTGGCCGTTGGCGAAAGTGAAGTGAAAATTAAGCCCTATCAATGCTGAGGGAAGGAACATTTAACCAAAATCAAATAAAATAAAGGTTGCCAACTGCACCCGGTGTTCCCAGGCGGTCACCCATCCAAGTACTAACCGGGCCCGACGTTGCTTAACTTCGGTGATCGGACGAGAACCGGTGCTTTCAACGTGGTGTGGCCGTTGGCGAAAGTGAAGTGAAAATTAAGCCCTATCAATGCTGAGGGAAGGAACATTTAACCAAAATCAAATAAAATAAAGGTTGCCAACTGCACCCGGTGTTCCCAGGCGGTCACCCATCCAAGTACTAACCGGGCCCGACGTTGCTTAACTTCGGTGATCGGACGAGAACCGGTGCTTTCAACGTGGTGTGGCCGTTGGCGAAAGTGAAGTGAAAATTAAGCCCTATCAATGCTGAGGGAAGGAACATTTAACCAAAATCAAATAAAATAAAGGTTGCCAACTGCACCCGGTGTTCCCAGGCGGTCACCCATCCAAGTACTAACCGGGCCCGACGTTGCTTAACTTCGGTGATCGGACGAGAACCGGTGCTTTCAACGTGGTGTGGCCGTTGGCGAAAGTGAAGTGAAAATTAAGCCCTATCAATGCTGAGGGAAGGAACATTTAACCAAAATCAAATAAAATAAAGGTTGCCAACTGCACCCGGTGTTCCCAGGCGGTCACCCATCCAAGTACTAACCGGGCCCGACGTTGCTTAACTTCGGTGATCGGACGAGAACCGGTGCTTTCAACGTGGTGTGGCCGTTGGCGAAAGTGAAGTGAAAATTAAGCCCTATCAATGCTGAGGGAAGGAACATTTAACCAAAATCAAATAAAATAAAGGTTGCCAACTGCACCCGGTGTTCCCAGGCGGTCACCCATCCAAGTACTAACCGGGCCCGACGTTGCTTAACTTCGGTGATCGGACGAGAACCGGTGCTTTCAACGTGGTGTGGCCGTTGGCGAAAGTGAAGTGAAAATTAAGCCCTATCAATGCTGAGGGAAGGAACATTTAACCAAAATCAAATAAAATAAAGGTTGCCAACTGCACCCGGTGTTCCCAGGCGGTCACCCATCCAAGTACTAACCGGGCCCGACGTTGCTTAACTTCGGTGATCGGACGAGAACCGGTGCTTTCAACGTGGTGTGGCCGTTGGCGAAAGTGAAGTGAAAATTAAGCCCTATCAATGCTGAGGGAAGGAACATTTAACCAAAATCAAATAAAATAAAGGTTGCCAACTGCACCCGGTGTTCCCAGGCGGTCACCCATCCAAGTACTAACCGGGCCCGACGTTGCTTAACTTCGGTGATCGGACGAGAACCGGTGCTTTCAACGTGGTGTGGCCGTTGGCGAAAGTGAAGTGAAAATTAAGCCCTATCAATGCTGAGGGAAGGAACATTTAACCAAAATCAAATAAAATAAAGGTTGCCAACTGCACCCGGTGTTCCCAGGCGGTCACCCATCCAAGTACTAACCGGGCCCGACGTTGCTTAACTTCGGTGATCGGACGAGAACCGGTGCTTTCAACGTGGTGTGGCCGTTGGCGAAAGTGAAGTGAAAATTAAGCCCTATCAATGCTGAGGGAAGGAACATTTAACCAAAATCAAATAAAATAAAGGTTGCCAACTGCACCCGGTGTTCCCAGGCGGTCACCCATCCAAGTACTAACCGGGCCCGACGTTGCTTAACTTCGGTGATCGGACGAGAACCGGTGCTTTCAACGTGGTGTGGCCGTTGGCGAAAGTGAAGTGAAAATTAAGCCCTATCAATGCTGAGGGAAGGAACATTTAACCAAAATCAAATAAAATAAAGGTTGCCAACTGCACCCGGTGTTCCCAGGCGGTCACCCATCCAAGTACTAACCGGGCCCGACGTTGCTTAACTTCGGTGATCGGACGAGAACCGGTGCTTTCAACGTGGTGTGGCCGTTGGCGAAAGTGAAGTGAAAATTAAGCCCTATCAATGCTGAGGGAAGGAACATTTAACCAAAATCAAATAAAATAAAGGTTGCCAACTGCACCCGGTGTTCCCAGGCGGTCACCCATCCAAGTACTAACCGGGCCCGACGTTGCTTAACTTCGGTGATCGGACGAGAACCGGTGCTTTCAACGTGGTGTGGCCGTTGGCGAAAGTGAAGTGAAAATTAAGCCCTATCAATGCTGAGGGAAGGAACATTTAACCAAAATCAAATAAAATAAAGGTTGCCAACTGCACCCGGTGTTCCCAGGCGGTCACCCATCCAAGTACTAACCGGGCCCGACGTTGCTTAACTTCGGTGATCGGACGAGAACCGGTGCTTTCAACGTGGTGTGGCCGTTGGCGAAAGTGAAGTGAAAATTAAGCCCTATCAATGCTGAGGGAAGGAACATTTAACCAAAATCAAATAAAATAAAGGTTGCCAACTGCACCCGGTGTTCCCAGGCGGTCACCCATCCAAGTACTAACCGGGCCCGACGTTGCTTAACTTCGGTGATCGGACGAGAACCGGTGCTTTCAACGTGGTGTGGCCGTTGGCGAAAGTGAAGTGAAAATTAAGCCCTATCAATGCTGAGGGAAGGAACATTTAACCAAAATCAAATAAAATAAAGGTTGCCAACTGCACCCGGTGTTCCCAGGCGGTCACCCATCCAAGTACTAACCGGGCCCGACGTTGCTTAACTTCGGTGATCGGACGAGAACCGGTGCTTTCAACGTGGTGTGGCCGTTGGCGAAAGTGAAGTGAAAATTAAGCCCTATCAATGCTGAGGGAAGGAACATTTAACCAAAATCAAATAAAATAAAGGTTGCCAACTGCACCCGGTGTTCCCAGGCGGTCACCCATCCAAGTACTAACCGGGCCCGACGTTGCTTAACTTCGGTGATCGGACGAGAACCGGTGCTTTCAACGTGGTGTGGCCGTTGGCGAAAGTGAAGTGAAAATTAAGCCCTATCAATGCTGAGGGAAGGAACATTGAACCAAAATCAAATAAAATAAAGGTTGCCAACTGCACCCGGTGTTCCCAGGCGGTCACCCATCCAAGTACTAACCGGGCCCGACGTTGCTTAACTTCGGTGATCGGACGAGAACCGGTGCTTTCAACGTGGTGTGGCCGTTGGCGAAAGTGAAGTGAAAATTAAGCCCTATCAATGCTGAGGGAAGGAACATTTAACCAAAATCAAATAAAATAAAGGTTGCCAACTGCACCCGGTGTTCCCAGGCGGTCACCCATCCAAGTACTAACCGGGCCCGACGTTGCTTAACTTCGGTGATCGGACGAGAACCGGTGCTTTCAACGTGGTGTGGCCGTTGGCGAAAGTGAAGTGAAAATTAAGCCCTATCAATGCTGAGGGAAGGAACATTTAACCAAAATCAAATAAAATAAAGGTTGCCAACTGCACCCGGTGTTCCCAGGCGGTCACCCATCCAAGTACTAACCGGGCCCGACGTTGCTTAACTTCGGTGATCGGACGAGAACCGGTGCTTTCAACGTGGTGTGGCCGTTGGCGAAAGTGAAGTGAAAATTAAGCCCTATCAATGCTGAGGGAAGGAACATTTAACCAAAATCAAATAAAATAAAGGTTGCCAACTGCACCCGGTGTTCCCAGGCGGTCACCCATCCAAGTACTAACCGGGCCCGACGTTGCTTAACTTCGGTGATCGGACGAGAACCGGTGCTTTCAACGTGGTGTGGCCGTTGGCGAAAGTGAAGTGAAAATTAAGCCCTATCAATGCTGAGGGAAGGAACATTTAACCAAAATCAAATAAAATAAAGGTTGCCAACTGCACCCGGTGTTCCCAGGCGGTCACCCATCCAAGTACTAACCGGGCCCGACGTTGCTTAACTTCGGTGATCGGACGAGAACCGGTGCTTTCAACGTGGTGTGGCCGTTGGCGAAAGTGAAGTGAAAATTAAGCCCTATCAATGCTGAGGGAAGGAACATTTAACCAAAATCAAATAAAATAAAGGTTGCCAACTGCACCCGGTGTTCCCAGGCGGTCACCCATCCAAGTACTAACCGGGCCCGACGTTGCTTAACTTCGGTGATCGGACGAGAACCGGTGCTTTCAACGTGGTGTGGCCGTTGGCGAAAGTGAAGTGAAAATTAAGCCCTATCAATGCTGAGGGAAGGAACATTTAACCAAAATCAAATAAAATAAAGGTTGCCAACTGCACCCGGTGTTCCCAGGCGGTCACCCATCCAAGTACTAACCGGGCCCGACGTTGCTTAACTTCGGTGATCGGACGAGAACCGGTGCTTTCAACGTGGTGTGGCCGTTGGCGAAAGTGAAGTGAAAATTAAGCCCTATCAATGCTGAGGGAAGGAACATTTAACCAAAATCAAATAAAATAAAGGTTGCCAACTGCACCCGGTGTTCCCAGGCGGTCACCCATCCAAGTACTAACCGGGCCCGACGTTGCTTAACTTCGGTGATCGGACGAGAACCGGTGCTTTCAACGTGGTGTGGCCGTTGGCGAAAGTGAAGTGAAAATTAAGCCCTATCAATGCTGAGGGAAGGAACATTTAACCAAAATCAAATAAAATAAAGGTTGCCAACTGCACCCGGTGTTCCCAGGCGGTCACCCATCCAAGTACTAACCGGGCCCGACGTTGCTTAACTTCGGTGATCGGACGAGAACCGGTGCTTTCAACGTGGTGTGGCCGTTGGCGAAAGTGAAGTGAAAATTAAGCCCTATCAATGCTGAGGGAAGGAACATTTAACCAAAATCAAATAAAATAAAGGTTGCCAACTGCACCCGGTGTTCCCAGGCGGTCACCCATCCAAGTACTAACCGGGCCCGACGTTGCTTAACTTCGGTGATCGGACGAGAACCGGTGCTTTCAACGTGGTGTGGCCGTTGGCGAAAGTGAAGTGAAAATTAAGCCCTATCAATGCTGAGGGAAGGAACATTTAACCAAAATCAAATAAAATAAAGGTTGCCAACTGCACCCGGTGTTCCCAGGCGGTCACCCATCCAAGTACTAACCGGGCCCGACGTTGCTTAACTTCGGTGATCGGACGAGAACCGGTGCTTTCAACGTGGTGTGGCCGTTGGCGAAAGTGAAGTGAAAATTAAGCCCTATCAATGCTGAGGGAAGGCACATTTAACCAAAATCAAATAAAATAAAGGTTGCCAACTGCACCCGGTGTTCCCAGGCGGTCACCCATCCAAGTACTAACCGGGCCCGACGTTGCTTAACTTCGGTGATCGGACGAGAACCGGTGCTTTCAACGTGGTGTGGCCGTTGGCGAAAGTGAAGTGAAAATTAAGCCCTATCAATGCTGAGGGAAGGAACATTTAACCAAAATCAAATAAAATAAAGGTTGCCAACTGCACCCGGTGTTCCCAGGCGGTCACCCATCCAAGTACTAACCGGGCCCGACGTTGCTTAACTTCGGTGATCGGACGAGAACCGGTGCTTTCAACGTGGTGTGGCCGTTGGCGAAAGTGAAGTGAAAATTAAGCCCTATCAATGCTGAGGGAAGGAACATTTAACCAAAATCAAATAAAATAAAGGTTGCCAACTGCACCCGGTGTTCCCAGGCGGTCACCCATCCAAGTACTAACCGGGCCCGACGTTGCTTAACTTCGGTGATCGGACGAGAACCGGTGCTTTCAACGTGGTGTGGCCGTTGGCGAAAGTGAAGTGAAAATTAAGCCCTATCAATGCTGAGGGAAGGAACATTTAACCAAAATCAAATAAAATAAAGGTTGCCAACTGCACCCGGTGTTCCCAGGCGGTCACCCATCCAAGTACTAACCGGGCCCGACGTTGCTTAACTTCGGTGATCGGACGAGAACCGGTGCTTTCAACGTGGTGTGGCCGTTGGCGAAAGTGAAGTGAAAATTAAGCCCTATCAATGCTGAGGGAAGGAACATTTAACCAAAATCAAATAAAATAAAGGTTGCCAACTGCACCCGGTGTTCCCAGGCGGTCACCCATCCAAGTACTAACCGGGCCCGACGTTGCTTAACTTCGGTGATCGGACGAGAACCGGTGCTTTCAACGTGGTGTGGCCGTTGGCGAAAGTGAAGTGAAAATTAAGCCCTATCAATGCTGAGGGAAGGAACATTTAACCAAAATCAAATAAAATAAAGGTTGCCAACTGCACCCGGTGTTCCCAGGCGGTCACCCATCCAAGTACTAACCGGGCCCGACGTTGCTTAACTTCGGTGATCGGACGAGAACCGGTGCTTTCAACGTGGTGTGGCCGTTGGCGAAAGTGAAGTGAAAATTAAGCCCTATCAATGCTGAGGGAAGGAACATTTAACCAAAATCAAATAAAATAAAGGTTGCCAACTGCACCCGGTGTTCCCAGGCGGTCACCCATCCAAGTACTAACCGGGCCCGACGTTGCTTAACTTCGGTGATCGGACGAGAACCGGTGCTTTCAACGTGGTGTGGCCGTTGGCGAAAGTGAAGTGAAAATTAAGCCCTATCAATGCTGAGGGAAGGAACATTTAACCAAAATCAAATAAAATAAAGGTTGCCAACTGCACCCGGTGTTCCCAGGCGGTCACCCATCCAAGTACTAACCGGGCCCGACGTTGCTTAACTTCGGTGATCGGACGAGAACCGGTGCTTTCAACGTGGTGTGGCCGTTGGCGAAAGTGAAGTGAAAATTAAGCCCTATCAATGCTGAGGGAAGGAACATTTAACCAAAATCAAATAAAATAAAGGTTGCCAACTGCACCCGGTGTTCCCAGGCGGTCACCCATCCAAGTACTAACCGGGCCCGACGTTGCTTAACTTCGGTGATCGGACGAGAACCGGTGCTTTCAACGTGGTGTGGCCGTTGGCGAAAGTGAAGTGAAAATTAAGCCCTATCAATGCTGAGGGAAGGAACATTTAACCAAAATCAAATAAAATAAAGGTTGCCAACTGCACCCGGTGTTCCCAGGCGGTCACCCATCCAAGTACTAACCGGGCCCGACGTTGCTTAACTTCGGTGATCGGACGAGAACCGGTGCTTTCAACGTGGTGTGGCCGTTGGCGAAAGTGAAGTGAAAATTAAGCCCTATCAATGCTGAGGGAAGGAACATTTAACCAAAATCAAATAAAATAAAGGTTGCCAACTGCACCCGGTGTTCCCAGGCGGTCACCCATCCAAGTACTAACCGGGCCCGACGTTGCTTAACTTCGGTGATCGGACGAGAACCGGTGCTTTCAACGTGGTGTGGCCGTTGGCGAAAGTGAAGTGAAAATTAAGCCCTATCAATGCTGAGGGAAGGAACATTGAACCAAAATCAAATAAAATAAAGGTTGCCAACTGCACCCGGTGTTCCCAGGCGGTCACCCATCCAAGTACTAACCGGGCCCGACGTTGCTTAACTTCGGTGATCGGACGAGAACCGGTGCTTTCAACGTGGTGTGGCCGTTGGCGAAAGTGAAGTGAAAATTAAGCCCTATCAATGCTGAGGGAAGGAACATTTAACCAAAATCAAATAAAATAAAGGTTGCCAACTGCACCCGGTGTTCCCAGGCGGTCACCCATCCAAGTACTAACCGGGCCCGACGTTGCTTAACTTCGGTGATCGGACGAGAACCGGTGCTTTCAACGTGGTGTGGCCGTTGGCGAAAGTGAAGTGAAAATTAAGCCCTATCAATGCTGAGGGAAGGAACATTTAACCAAAATCAAATAAAATAAAGGTTGCCAACTGCACCCGGTGTTCCCAGGCGGTCACCCATCCAAGTACTAACCGGGCCCGACGTTGCTTAACTTCGGTGATCGGACGAGAACCGGTGCTTTCAACGTGGTGTGGCCGTTGGCGAAAGTGAAGTGAAAATTAAGCCCTATCAATGCTGAGGGAAGGAACATTTAACCAAAATCAAATAAAATAAAGGTTGCCAACTGCACCCGGTGTTCCCAGGCGGTCACCCATCCAAGTACTAACCGGGCCCGACGTTGCTTAACTTCGGTGATCGGACGAGAACCGGTGCTTTCAACGTGGTGTGGCCGTTGGCGAAAGTGAAGTGAAAATTAAGCCCTATCAATGCTGAGGGAAGGAACATTTAACCAAAATCAAATAAAATAAAGGTTGCCAACTGCACCCGGTGTTCCCAGGCGGTCACCCATCCAAGTACTAACCGGGCCCGACGTTGCTTAACTTCGGTGATCGGACGAGAACCGGTGCTTTCAACGTGGTGTGGCCGTTGGCGAAAGTGAAGTGAAAATTAAGCCCTATCAATGCTGAGGGAAGGAACATTTAACCAAAATCAAATAAAATAAAGGTTGCCAACTGCACCCGGTGTTCCCAGGCGGTCACCCATCCAAGTACTAACCGGGCCCGACGTTGCTTAACTTCGGTGATCGGACGAGAACCGGTGCTTTCAACGTGGTGTGGCCGTTGGCGAAAGTGAAGTGAAAATTAAGCCCTATCAATGCTGAGGGAAGGAACATTTAACCAAAATCAAATAAAATAAAGGTTGCCAACTGCACCCGGTGTTCCCAGGCGGTCACCCATCCAAGTACTAACCGGGCCCGACGTTGCTTAACTTCGGTGATCGGACGAGAACCGGTGCTTTCAACGTGGTGTGGCCGTTGGCGAAAGTGAAGTGAAAATTAAGCCCTATCAATGCTGAGGGAAGGAACATTTAACCAAAATCAAATAAAATAAAGGTTGCCAACTGCACCCGGTGTTCCCAGGCGGTCACCCATCCAAGTACTAACCGGGCCCGACGTTGCTTAACTTCGGTGATCGGACGAGAACCGGTGCTTTCAACGTGGTGTGGCCGTTGGCGAAAGTGAAGTGAAAATTAAGCCCTATCAATGCTGAGGGAAGGAACATTTAACCAAAATCAAATAAAATAAAGGTTGCCAACTGCACCCGGTGTTCCCAGGCGGTCACCCATCCAAGTACTAACCGGGCCCGACGTTGCTTAACTTCGGTGATCGGACGAGAACCGGTGCTTTCAACGTGGTGTGGCCGTTGGCGAAAGTGAAGTGAAAATTAAGCCCTATCAATGCTGAGGGAAGGAACATTTAACCAAAATCAAATAAAATAAAGGTTGCCAACTGCACCCGGTGTTCCCAGGCGGTCACCCATCCAAGTACTAACCGGGCCCGACGTTGCTTAACTTCGGTGATCGGACGAGAACCGGTGCTTTCAACGTGGTGTGGCCGTTGGCGAAAGTGAAGTGAAAATTAAGCCCTATCAATGCTGAGGGAAGGAACATTGAACCAAAATCAAATAAAATAAAGGTTGCCAACTGCACCCGGTGTTCCCAGGCGGTCACCCATCCAAGTACTAACCGGGCCCGACGTTGCTTAACTTCGGTGATCGGACGAGAACCGGTGCTTTCAACGTGGTGTGGCCGTTGGCGAAAGTGAAGTGAAAATTAAGCCCTATCAATGCTGAGGGAAGGCACATTTAACCAAAATCAAATAAAATAAAGGTTGCCAACTGCACCCGGTGTTCCCAGGCGGTCACCCATCCAAGTACTAACCGGGCCCGACGTTGCTTAACTTCGGTGATCGGACGAGAACCGGTGCTTTCAACGTGGTGTGGCCGTTGGCGAAAGTGAAGTGAAAATTAAGCCCTATCAATGCTGAGGGAAGGAACATTTAACCAAAATCAAATAAAATAAAGGTTGCCAACTGCACCCGGTGTTCCCAGGCGGTCACCCATCCAAGTACTAACCGGGCCCGACGTTGCTTAACTTCGGTGATCGGACGAGAACCGGTGCTTTCAACGTGGTGTGGCCGTTGGCGAAAGTGAAGTGAAAATTAAGCCCTATCAATGCTGAGGGAAGGAACATTTAACCAAAATCAAATAAAATAAAGGTTGCCAACTGCACCCGGTGTTCCCAGGCGGTCACCCATCCAAGTACTAACCGGGCCCGACGTTGCTTAACTTCGGTGATCGGACGAGAACCGGTGCTTTCAACGTGGTGTGGCCGTTGGCGAAAGTGAAGTGAAAATTAAGCCCTATCAATGCTGAGGGAAGGAACATTTAACCAAAATCAAATAAAATAAAGGTTGCCAACTGCACCCGGTGTTCCCAGGCGGTCACCCATCCAAGTACTAACCGGGCCCGACGTTGCTTAACTTCGGTGATCGGACGAGAACCGGTGCTTTCAACGTGGTGTGGCCGTTGGCGAAAGTGAAGTGAAAATTAAGCCCTATCAATGCTGAGGGAAGGAACATTTAACCAAAATCAAATAAAATAAAGGTTGCCAACTGCACCCGGTGTTCCCAGGCGGTCACCCATCCAAGTACTAACCGGGCCCGACGTTGCTTAACTTCGGTGATCGGACGAGAACCGGTGCTTTCAACGTGGTGTGGCCGTTGGCGAAAGTGAAGTGAAAATTAAGCCCTATCAATGCTGAGGGAAGGAACATTTAACCAAAATCAAATAAAATAAAGGTTGCCAACTGCACCCGGTGTTCCCAGGCGGTCACCCATCCAAGTACTAACCGGGCCCGACGTTGCTTAACTTCGGTGATCGGACGAGAACCGGTGCTTTCAACGTGGTGTGGCCGTTGGCGAAAGTGAAGTGAAAATTAAGCCCTATCAATGCTGAGGGAAGGAACATTTAACCAAAATCAAATAAAATAAAGGTTGCCAACTGCACCCGGTGTTCCCAGGCGGTCACCCATCCAAGTACTAACCGGGCCCGACGTTGCTTAACTTCGGTGATCGGACGAGAACCGGTGCTTTCAACGTGGTGTGGCCGTTGGCGAAAGTGAAGTGAAAATTAAGCCCTATCAATGCTGAGGGAAGGCACATTTAACCAAAATCAAATAAAATAAAGGTTGCCAACTGCACCCGGTGTTCCCAGGCGGTCACCCATCCAAGTACTAACCGGGCCCGACGTTGCTTAACTTCGGTGATCGGACGAGAACCGGTGCTTTCAACGTGGTGTGGCCGTTGGCGAAAGTGAAGTGAAAATTAAGCCCTATCAATGCTGAGGGAAGGAACATTTAACCAAAATCAAATAAAATAAAGGTTGCCAACTGCACCCGGTGTTCCCAGGCGGTCACCCATCCAAGTACTAACCGGGCCCGACGTTGCTTAACTTCGGTGATCGGACGAGAACCGGTGCTTTCAACGTGGTGTGGCCGTTGGCGAAAGTGAAGTGAAAATTAAGCCCTATCAATGCTGAGGGAAGGAACATTTAACCAAAATCAAATAAAATAAAGGTTGCCAACTGCACCCGGTGTTCCCAGGCGGTCACCCATCCAAGTACTAACCGGGCCCGACGTTGCTTAACTTCGGTGATCGGACGAGAACCGGTGCTTTCAACGTGGTGTGGCCGTTGGCGAAAGTGAAGTGAAAATTAAGCCCTATCAATGCTGAGGGAAGGAACATTTAACCAAAATCAAATAAAATAAAGGTTGCCAACTGCACCCGGTGTTCCCAGGCGGTCACCCATCCAAGTACTAACCGGGCCCGACGTTGCTTAACTTCGGTGATCGGACGAGAACCGGTGCTTTCAACGTGGTGTGGCCGTTGGCGAAAGTGAAGTGAAAATTAAGCCCTATCAATGCTGAGGGAAGGAACATTTAACCAAAATCAAATAAAATAAAGGTTGCCAACTGCACCCGGTGTTCCCAGGCGGTCACCCATCCAAGTACTAACCGGGCCCGACGTTGCTTAACTTCGGTGATCGGACGAGAACCGGTGCTTTCAACGTGGTGTGGCCGTTGGCGAAAGTGAAGTGAAAATTAAGCCCTATCAATGCTGAGGGAAGGAACATTTAACCAAAATCAAATAAAATAAAGGTTGCCAACTGCACCCGGTGTTCCCAGGCGGTCACCCATCCAAGTACTAACCGGGCCCGACGTTGCTTAACTTCGGTGATCGGACGAGAACCGGTGCTTTCAACGTGGTGTGGCCGTTGGCGAAAGTGAAGTGAAAATTAAGCCCTATCAATGCTGAGGGAAGGAACATTGAACCAAAATCAAATAAAATAAAGGTTGCCAACTGCACCCGGTGTTCCCAGGCGGTCACCCATCCAAGTACTAACCGGGCCCGACGTTGCTTAACTTCGGTGATCGGACGAGAACCGGTGCTTTCAACGTGGTGTGGCCGTTGGCGAAAGTGAAGTGAAAATTAAGCCCTATCAATGCTGAGGGAAGGAACATTTAACCAAAATCAAATAAAATAAAGGTTGCCAACTGCACCCGGTGTTCCCAGGCGGTCACCCATCCAAGTACTAACCGGGCCCGACGTTGCTTAACTTCGGTGATCGGACGAGAACCGGTGCTTTCAACGTGGTGTGGCCGTTGGCGAAAGTGAAGTGAAAATTAAGCCCTATCAATGCTGAGGGAAGGAACATTTAACCAAAATCAAATAAAATAAAGGTTGCCAACTGCACCCGGTGTTCCCAGGCGGTCACCCATCCAAGTACTAACCGGGCCCGACGTTGCTTAACTTCGGTGATCGGACGAGAACCGGTGCTTTCAACGTGGTGTGGCCGTTGGCGAAAGTGAAGTGAAAATTAAGCCCTATCAATGCTGAGGGAAGGAACATTTAACCAAAATCAAATAAAATAAAGGTTGCCAACTGCACCCGGTGTTCCCAGGCGGTCACCCATCCAAGTACTAACCGGGCCCGACGTTGCTTAACTTCGGTGATCGGACGAGAACCGGTGCTTTCAACGTGGTGTGGCCGTTGGCGAAAGTGAAGTGAAAATTAAGCCCTATCAATGCTGAGGGAAGGAACATTTAACCAAAATCAAATAAAATAAAGGTTGCCAACTGCACCCGGTGTTCCCAGGCGGTCACCCATCCAAGTACTAACCGGGCCCGACGTTGCTTAACTTCGGTGATCGGACGAGAACCGGTGCTTTCAACGTGGTGTGGCCGTTGGCGAAAGTGAAGTGAAAATTAAGCCCTATCAATGCTGAGGGAAGGAACATTTAACCAAAATCAAATAAAATAAAGGTTGCCAACTGCACCCGGTGTTCCCAGGCGGTCACCCATCCAAGTACTAACCGGGCCCGACGTTGCTTAACTTCGGTGATCGGACGAGAACCGGTGCTTTCAACGTGGTGTGGCCGTTGGCGAAAGTGAAGTGAAAATTAAGCCCTATCAATGCTGAGGGAAGGAACATTTAACCAAAATCAAATAAAATAAAGGTTGCCAACTGCACCCGGTGTTCCCAGGCGGTCACCCATCCAAGTACTAACCGGGCCCGACGTTGCTTAACTTCGGTGATCGGACGAGAACCGGTGCTTTCAACGTGGTGTGGCCGTTGGCGAAAGTGAAGTGAAAATTAAGCCCTATCAATGCTGAGGGAAGGAACATTTAACCAAAATCAAATAAAATAAAGGTTGCCAACTGCACCCGGTGTTCCCAGGCGGTCACCCATCCAAGTACTAACCGGGCCCGACGTTGCTTAACTTCGGTGATCGGACGAGAACCGGTGCTTTCAACGTGGTGTGGCCGTTGGCGAAAGTGAAGTGAAAATTAAGCCCTATCAATGCTGAGGGAAGGAACATTTAACCAAAATCAAATAAAATAAAGGTTGCCAACTGCACCCGGTGTTCCCAGGCGGTCACCCATCCAAGTACTAACCGGGCCCGACGTTGCTTAACTTCGGTGATCGGACGAGAACCGGTGCTTTCAACGTGGTGTGGCCGTTGGCGAAAGTGAAGTGAAAATTAAGCCCTATCAATGCTGAGGGAAGGAACATTTAACCAAAATCAAATAAAATAAAGGTTGCCAACTGCACCCGGTGTTCCCAGGCGGTCACCCATCCAAGTACTAACCGGGCCCGACGTTGCTTAACTTCGGTGATCGGACGAGAACCGGTGCTTTCAACGTGGTGTGGCCGTTGGCGAAAGTGAAGTGAAAATTAAGCCCTATCAATGCTGAGGGAAGGAACATTTAACCAAAATCAAATAAAATAAAGGTTGCCAACTGCACCCGGTGTTCCCAGGCGGTCACCCATCCAAGTACTAACCGGGCCCGACGTTGCTTAACTTCGGTGATCGGACGAGAACCGGTGCTTTCAACGTGGTGTGGCCGTTGGCGAAAGTGAAGTGAAAATTAAGCCCTATCAATGCTGAGGGAAGGAACATTTAACCAAAATCAAATAAAATAAAGGTTGCCAACTGCACCCGGTGTTCCCAGGCGGTCACCCATCCAAGTACTAACCGGGCCCGACGTTGCTTAACTTCGGTGATCGGACGAGAACCGGTGCTTTCAACGTGGTGTGGCCGTTGGCGAAAGTGAAGTGAAAATTAAGCCCTATCAATGCTGAGGGAAGGAACATTTAACCAAAATCAAATAAAATAAAGGTTGCCAACTGCACCCGGTGTTCCCAGGCGGTCACCCATCCAAGTACTAACCGGGCCCGACGTTGCTTAACTTCGGTGATCGGACGAGAACCGGTGCTTTCAACGTGGTGTGGCCGTTGGCGAAAGTGAAGTGAAAATTAAGCCCTATCAATGCTGAGGGAAGGAACATTGAACCAAAATCAAATAAAATAAAGGTTGCCAACTGCACCCGGTGTTCCCAGGCGGTCACCCATCCAAGTACTAACCGGGCCCGACGTTGCTTAACTTCGGTGATCGGACGAGAACCGGTGCTTTCAACGTGGTGTGGCCGTTGGCGAAAGTGAAGTGAAAATTAAGCCCTATCAATGCTGAGGGAAGGAACATTTAACCAAAATCAAATAAAATAAAGGTTGCCAACTGCACCCGGTGTTCCCAGGCGGTCACCCATCCAAGTACTAACCGGGCCCGACGTTGCTTAACTTCGGTGATCGGACGAGAACCGGTGCTTTCAACGTGGTGTGGCCGTTGGCGAAAGTGAAGTGAAAATTAAGCCCTATCAATGCTGAGGGAAGGAACATTTAACCAAAATCAAATAAAATAAAGGTTGCCAACTGCACCCGGTGTTCCCAGGCGGTCACCCATCCAAGTACTAACCGGGCCCGACGTTGCTTAACTTCGGTGATCGGACGAGAACCGGTGCTTTCAACGTGGTGTGGCCGTTGGCGAAAGTGAAGTGAAAATTAAGCCCTATCAATGCTGAGGGAAGGAACATTTAACCAAAATCAAATAAAATAAAGGTTGCCAACTGCACCCGGTGTTCCCAGGCGGTCACCCATCCAAGTACTAACCGGGCCCGACGTTGCTTAACTTCGGTGATCGGACGAGAACCGGTGCTTTCAACGTGGTGTGGCCGTTGGCGAAAGTGAAGTGAAAATTAAGCCCTATCAATGCTGAGGGAAGGAACATTTAACCAAAATCAAATAAAATAAAGGTTGCCAACTGCACCCGGTGTTCCCAGGCGGTCACCCATCCAAGTACTAACCGGGCCCGACGTTGCTTAACTTCGGTGATCGGACGAGAACCGGTGCTTTCAACGTGGTGTGGCCGTTGGCGAAAGTGAAGTGAAAATTAAGCCCTATCAATGCTGAGGGAAGGAACATTTAACCAAAATCAAATAAAATAAAGGTTGCCAACTGCACCCGGTGTTCCCAGGCGGTCACCCATCCAAGTACTAACCGGGCCCGACGTTGCTTAACTTCGGTGATCGGACGAGAACCGGTGCTTTCAACGTGGTGTGGCCGTTGGCGAAAGTGAAGTGAAAATTAAGCCCTATCAATGCTGAGGGAAGGAACATTTAACCAAAATCAAATAAAATAAAGGTTGCCAACTGCACCCGGTGTTCCCAGGCGGTCACCCATCCAAGTACTAACCGGGCCCGACGTTGCTTAACTTCGGTGATCGGACGAGAACCGGTGCTTTCAACGTGGTGTGGCCGTTGGCGAAAGTGAAGTGAAAATTAAGCCCTATCAATGCTGAGGGAAGGAACATTTAACCAAAATCAAATAAAATAAAGGTTGCCAACTGCACCCGGTGTTCCCAGGCGGTCACCCATCCAAGTACTAACCGGGCCCGACGTTGCTTAACTTCGGTGATCGGACGAGAACCGGTGCTTTCAACGTGGTGTGGCCGTTGGCGAAAGTGAAGTGAAAATTAAGCCCTATCAATGCTGAGGGAAGGAACATTTAACCAAAATCAAATAAAATAAAGGTTGCCAACTGCACCCGGTGTTCCCAGGCGGTCACCCATCCAAGTACTAACCGGGCCCGACGTTGCTTAACTTCGGTGATCGGACGAGAACCGGTGCTTTCAACGTGGTGTGGCCGTTGGCGAAAGTGAAGTGAAAATTAAGCCCTATCAATGCTGAGGGAAGGAACATTTAACCAAAATCAAATAAAATAAAGGTTGCCAACTGCACCCGGTGTTCCCAGGCGGTCACCCATCCAAGTACTAACCGGGCCCGACGTTGCTTAACTTCGGTGATCGGACGAGAACCGGTGCTTTCAACGTGGTGTGGCCGTTGGCGAAAGTGAAGTGAAAATTAAGCCCTATCAATGCTGAGGGAAGGAACATTTAACCAAAATCAAATAAAATAAAGGTTGCCAACTGCACCCGGTGTTCCCAGGCGGTCACCCATCCAAGTACTAACCGGGCCCGACGTTGCTTAACTTCGGTGATCGGACGAGAACCGGTGCTTTCAACGTGGTGTGGCCGTTGGCGAAAGTGAAGTGAAAATTAAGCCCTATCAATGCTGAGGGAAGGAACATTTAACCAAAATCAAATAAAATAAAGGTTGCCAACTGCACCCGGTGTTCCCAGGCGGTCACCCATCCAAGTACTAACCGGGCCCGACGTTGCTTAACTTCGGTGATCGGACGAGAACCGGTGCTTTCAACGTGGTGTGGCCGTTGGCGAAAGTGAAGTGAAAATTAAGCCCTATCAATGCTGAGGGAAGGAACATTTAACCAAAATCAAATAAAATAAAGGTTGCCAACTGCACCCGGTGTTCCCAGGCGGTCACCCATCCAAGTACTAACCGGGCCCGACGTTGCTTAACTTCGGTGATCGGACGAGAACCGGTGCTTTCAACGTGGTGTGGCCGTTGGCGAAAGTGAAGTGAAAATTAAGCCCTATCAATGCTGAGGGAAGGAACATTTAACCAAAATCAAATAAAATAAAGGTTGCCAACTGCACCCGGTGTTCCCAGGCGGTCACCCATCCAAGTACTAACCGGGCCCGACGTTGCTTAACTTCGGTGATCGGACGAGAACCGGTGCTTTCAACGTGGTGTGGCCGTTGGCGAAAGTGAAGTGAAAATTAAGCCCTATCAATGCTGAGGGAAGGAACATTTAACCAAAATCAAATAAAATAAAGGTTGCCAACTGCACCCGGTGTTCCCAGGCGGTCACCCATCCAAGTACTAACCGGGCCCGACGTTGCTTAACTTCGGTGATCGGACGAGAACCGGTGCTTTCAACGTGGTGTGGCCGTTGGCGAAAGTGAAGTGAAAATTAAGCCCTATCAATGCTGAGGGAAGGAACATTGAACCAAAATCAAATAAAATAAAGGTTGCCAACTGCACCCGGTGTTCCCAGGCGGTCACCCATCCAAGTACTAACCGGGCCCGACGTTGCTTAACTTCGGTGATCGGACGAGAACCGGTGCTTTCAACGTGGTGTGGCCGTTGGCGAAAGTGAAGTGAAAATTAAGCCCTATCAATGCTGAGGGAAGGAACATTTAACCAAAATCAAATAAAATAAAGGTTGCCAACTGCACCCGGTGTTCCCAGGCGGTCACCCATCCAAGTACTAACCGGGCCCGACGTTGCTTAACTTCGGTGATCGGACGAGAACCGGTGCTTTCAACGTGGTGTGGCCGTTGGCGAAAGTGAAGTGAAAATTAAGCCCTATCAATGCTGAGGGAAGGAACATTTAACCAAAATCAAATAAAATAAAGGTTGCCAACTGCACCCGGTGTTCCCAGGCGGTCACCCATCCAAGTACTAACCGGGCCCGACGTTGCTTAACTTCGGTGATCGGACGAGAACCGGTGCTTTCAACGTGGTGTGGCCGTTGGCGAAAGTGAAGTGAAAATTAAGCCCTATCAATGCTGAGGGAAGGAACATTTAACCAAAATCAAATAAAATAAAGGTTGCCAACTGCACCCGGTGTTCCCAGGCGGTCACCCATCCAAGTACTAACCGGGCCCGACGTTGCTTAACTTCGGTGATCGGACGAGAACCGGTGCTTTCAACGTGGTGTGGCCGTTGGCGAAAGTGAAGTGAAAATTAAGCCCTATCAATGCTGAGGGAAGGAACATTTAACCAAAATCAAATAAAATAAAGGTTGCCAACTGCACCCGGTGTTCCCAGGCGGTCACCCATCCAAGTACTAACCGGGCCCGACGTTGCTTAACTTCGGTGATCGGACGAGAACCGGTGCTTTCAACGTGGTGTGGCCGTTGGCGAAAGTGAAGTGAAAATTAAGCCCTATCAATGCTGAGGGAAGGAACATTTAACCAAAATCAAATAAAATAAAGGTTGCCAACTGCACCCGGTGTTCCCAGGCGGTCACCCATCCAAGTACTAACCGGGCCCGACGTTGCTTAACTTCGGTGATCGGACGAGAACCGGTGCTTTCAACGTGGTGTGGCCGTTGGCGAAAGTGAAGTGAAAATTAAGCCCTATCAATGCTGAGGGAAGGAACATTTAACCAAAATCAAATAAAATAAAGGTTGCCAACTGCACCCGGTGTTCCCAGGCGGTCACCCATCCAAGTACTAACCGGGCCCGACGTTGCTTAACTTCGGTGATCGGACGAGAACCGGTGCTTTCAACGTGGTGTGGCCGTTGGCGAAAGTGAAGTGAAAATTAAGCCCTATCAATGCTGAGGGAAGGAACATTTAACCAAAATCAAATAAAATAAAGGTTGCCAACTGCACCCGGTGTTCCCAGGCGGTCACCCATCCAAGTACTAACCGGGCCCGACGTTGCTTAACTTCGGTGATCGGACGAGAACCGGTGCTTTCAACGTGGTGTGGCCGTTGGCGAAAGTGAAGTGAAAATTAAGCCCTATCAATGCTGAGGGAAGGAACATTTAACCAAAATCAAATAAAATAAAGGTTGCCAACTGCACCCGGTGTTCCCAGGCGGTCACCCATCCAAGTACTAACCGGGCCCGACGTTGCTTAACTTCGGTGATCGGACGAGAACCGGTGCTTTCAACGTGGTGTGGCCGTTGGCGAAAGTGAAGTGAAAATTAAGCCCTATCAATGCTGAGGGAAGGAACATTTAACCAAAATCAAATAAAATAAAGGTTGCCAACTGCACCCGGTGTTCCCAGGCGGTCACCCATCCAAGTACTAACCGGGCCCGACGTTGCTTAACTTCGGTGATCGGACGAGAACCGGTGCTTTCAACGTGGTGTGGCCGTTGGCGAAAGTGAAGTGAAAATTAAGCCCTATCAATGCTGAGGGAAGGAACATTTAACCAAAATCAAATAAAATAAAGGTTGCCAACTGCACCCGGTGTTCCCAGGCGGTCACCCATCCAAGTACTAACCGGGCCCGACGTTGCTTAACTTCGGTGATCGGACGAGAACCGGTGCTTTCAACGTGGTGTGGCCGTTGGCGAAAGTGAAGTGAAAATTAAGCCCTATCAATGCTGAGGGAAGGAACATTTAACCAAAATCAAATAAAATAAAGGTTGCCAACTGCACCCGGTGTTCCCAGGCGGTCACCCATCCAAGTACTAACCGGGCCCGACGTTGCTTAACTTCGGTGATCGGACGAGAACCGGTGCTTTCAACGTGGTGTGGCCGTTGGCGAAAGTGAAGTGAAAATTAAGCCCTATCAATGCTGAGGGAAGGAACATTTAACCAAAATCAAATAAAATAAAGGTTGCCAACTGCACCCGGTGTTCCCAGGCGGTCACCCATCCAAGTACTAACCGGGCCCGACGTTGCTTAACTTCGGTGATCGGACGAGAACCGGTGCTTTCAACGTGGTGTGGCCGTTGGCGAAAGTGAAGTGAAAATTAAGCCCTATCAATGCTGAGGGAAGGAACATTTAACCAAAATCAAATAAAATAAAGGTTGCCAACTGCACCCGGTGTTCCCAGGCGGTCACCCATCCAAGTACTAACCGGGCCCGACGTTGCTTAACTTCGGTGATCGGACGAGAACCGGTGCTTTCAACGTGGTGTGGCCGTTGGCGAAAGTGAAGTGAAAATTAAGCCCTATCAATGCTGAGGGAAGGAACATTTAACCAAAATCAAATAAAATAAAGGTTGCCAACTGCACCCGGTGTTCCCAGGCGGTCACCCATCCAAGTACTAACCGGGCCCGACGTTGCTTAACTTCGGTGATCGGACGAGAACCGGTGCTTTCAACGTGGTGTGGCCGTTGGCGAAAGTGAAGTGAAAATTAAGCCCTATCAATGCTGAGGGAAGGAACATTTAACCAAAATCAAATAAAATAAAGGTTGCCAACTGCACCCGGTGTTCCCAGGCGGTCACCCATCCAAGTACTAACCGGGCCCGACGTTGCTTAACTTCGGTGATCGGACGAGAACCGGTGCTTTCAACGTGGTGTGGCCGTTGGCGAAAGTGAAGTGAAAATTAAGCCCTATCAATGCTGAGGGAAGGAACATTTAACCAAAATCAAATAAAATAAAGGTTGCCAACTGCACCCGGTGTTCCCAGGCGGTCACCCATCCAAGTACTAACCGGGCCCGACGTTGCTTAACTTCGGTGATCGGACGAGAACCGGTGCTTTCAACGTGGTGTGGCCGTTGGCGAAAGTGAAGTGAAAATTAAGCCCTATCAATGCTGAGGGAAGGAACATTTAACCAAAATCAAATAAAATAAAGGTTGCCAACTGCACCCGGTGTTCCCAGGCGGTCACCCATCCAAGTACTAACCGGGCCCGACGTTGCTTAACTTCGGTGATCGGACGAGAACCGGTGCTTTCAACGTGGTGTGGCCGTTGGCGAAAGTGAAGTGAAAATTAAGCCCTATCAATGCTGAGGGAAGGAACATTTAACCAAAATCAAATAAAATAAAGGTTGCCAACTGCACCCGGTGTTCCCAGGCGGTCACCCATCCAAGTACTAACCGGGCCCGACGTTGCTTAACTTCGGTGATCGGACGAGAACCGGTGCTTTCAACGTGGTGTGGCCGTTGGCGAAAGTGAAGTGAAAATTAAGCCCTATCAATGCTGAGGGAAGGAACATTTAACCAAAATCAAATAAAATAAAGGTTGCCAACTGCACCCGGTGTTCCCAGGCGGTCACCCATCCAAGTACTAACCGGGCCCGACGTTGCTTAACTTCGGTGATCGGACGAGAACCGGTGCTTTCAACGTGGTGTGGCCGTTGGCGAAAGTGAAGTGAAAATTAAGCCCTATCAATGCTGAGGGAAGGAACATTTAACCAAAATCAAATAAAATAAAGGTTGCCAACTGCACCCGGTGTTCCCAGGCGGTCACCCATCCAAGTACTAACCGGGCCCGACGTTGCTTAACTTCGGTGATCGGACGAGAACCGGTGCTTTCAACGTGGTGTGGCCGTTGGCGAAAGTGAAGTGAAAATTAAGCCCTATCAATGCTGAGGGAAGGAACATTTAACCAAAATCAAATAAAATAAAGGTTGCCAACTGCACCCGGTGTTCCCAGGCGGTCACCCATCCAAGTACTAACCGGGCCCGACGTTGCTTAACTTCGGTGATCGGACGAGAACCGGTGCTTTCAACGTGGTGTGGCCGTTGGCGAAAGTGAAGTGAAAATTAAGCCCTATCAATGCTGAGGGAAGGAACATTTAACCAAAATCAAATAAAATAAAGGTTGCCAACTGCACCCGGTGTTCCCAGGCGGTCACCCATCCAAGTACTAACCGGGCCCGACGTTGCTTAACTTCGGTGATCGGACGAGAACCGGTGCTTTCAACGTGGTGTGGCCGTTGGCGAAAGTGAAGTGAAAATTAAGCCCTATCAATGCTGAGGGAAGGAACATTTAACCAAAATCAAATAAAATAAAGGTTGCCAACTGCACCCGGTGTTCCCAGGCGGTCACCCATCCAAGTACTAACCGGGCCCGACGTTGCTTAACTTCGGTGATCGGACGAGAACCGGTGCTTTCAACGTGGTGTGGCCGTTGGCGAAAGTGAAGTGAAAATTAAGCCCTATCAATGCTGAGGGAAGGAACATTTAACCAAAATCAAATAAAATAAAGGTTGCCAACTGCACCCGGTGTTCCCAGGCGGTCACCCATCCAAGTACTAACCGGGCCCGACGTTGCTTAACTTCGGTGATCGGACGAGAACCGGTGCTTTCAACGTGGTGTGGCCGTTGGCGAAAGTGAAGTGAAAATTAAGCCCTATCAATGCTGAGGGAAGGAACATTTAACCAAAATCAAATAAAATAAAGGTTGCCAACTGCACCCGGTGTTCCCAGGCGGTCACCCATCCAAGTACTAACCGGGCCCGACGTTGCTTAACTTCGGTGATCGGACGAGAACCGGTGCTTTCAACGTGGTGTGGCCGTTGGCGAAAGTGAAGTGAAAATTAAGCCCTATCAATGCTGAGGGAAGGAACATTTAACCAAAATCAAATAAAATAAAGGTTGCCAACTGCACCCGGTGTTCCCAGGCGGTCACCCATCCAAGTACTAACCGGGCCCGACGTTGCTTAACTTCGGTGATCGGACGAGAACCGGTGCTTTCAACGTGGTGTGGCCGTTGGCGAAAGTGAAGTGAAAATTAAGCCCTATCAATGCTGAGGGAAGGAACATTTAACCAAAATCAAATAAAATAAAGGTTGCCAACTGCACCCGGTGTTCCCAGGCGGTCACCCATCCAAGTACTAACCGGGCCCGACGTTGCTTAACTTCGGTGATCGGACGAGAACCGGTGCTTTCAACGTGGTGTGGCCGTTGGCGAAAGTGAAGTGAAAATTAAGCCCTATCAATGCTGAGGGAAGGAACATTTAACCAAAATCAAATAAAATAAAGGTTGCCAACTGCACCCGGTGTTCCCAGGCGGTCACCCATCCAAGTACTAACCGGGCCCGACGTTGCTTAACTTCGGTGATCGGACGAGAACCGGTGCTTTCAACGTGGTGTGGCCGTTGGCGAAAGTGAAGTGAAAATTAAGCCCTATCAATGCTGAGGGAAGGAACATTGAACCAAAATCAAATAAAATAAAGGTTGCCAACTGCACCCGGTGTTCCCAGGCGGTCACCCATCCAAGTACTAACCGGGCCCGACGTTGCTTAACTTCGGTGATCGGACGAGAACCGGTGCTTTCAACGTGGTGTGGCCGTTGGCGAAAGTGAAGTGAAAATTAAGCCCTATCAATGCTGAGGGAAGGAACATTTAACCAAAATCAAATAAAATAAAGGTTGCCAACTGCACCCGGTGTTCCCAGGCGGTCACCCATCCAAGTACTAACCGGGCCCGACGTTGCTTAACTTCGGTGATCGGACGAGAACCGGTGCTTTCAACGTGGTGTGGCCGTTGGCGAAAGTGAAGTGAAAATTAAGCCCTATCAATGCTGAGGGAAGGAACATTTAACCAAAATCAAATAAAATAAAGGTTGCCAACTGCACCCGGTGTTCCCAGGCGGTCACCCATCCAAGTACTAACCGGGCCCGACGTTGCTTAACTTCGGTGATCGGACGAGAACCGGTGCTTTCAACGTGGTGTGGCCGTTGGCGAAAGTGAAGTGAAAATTAAGCCCTATCAATGCTGAGGGAAGGAACATTTAACCAAAATCAAATAAAATAAAGGTTGCCAACTGCACCCGGTGTTCCCAGGCGGTCACCCATCCAAGTACTAACCGGGCCCGACGTTGCTTAACTTCGGTGATCGGACGAGAACCGGTGCTTTCAACGTGGTGTGGCCGTTGGCGAAAGTGAAGTGAAAATTAAGCCCTATCAATGCTGAGGGAAGGAACATTTAACCAAAATCAAATAAAATAAAGGTTGCCAACTGCACCCGGTGTTCCCAGGCGGTCACCCATCCAAGTACTAACCGGGCCCGACGTTGCTTAACTTCGGTGATCGGACGAGAACCGGTGCTTTCAACGTGGTGTGGCCGTTGGCGAAAGTGAAGTGAAAATTAAGCCCTATCAATGCTGAGGGAAGGAACATTTAACCAAAATCAAATAAAATAAAGGTTGCCAACTGCACCCGGTGTTCCCAGGCGGTCACCCATCCAAGTACTAACCGGGCCCGACGTTGCTTAACTTCGGTGATCGGACGAGAACCGGTGCTTTCAACGTGGTGTGGCCGTTGGCGAAAGTGAAGTGAAAATTAAGCCCTATCAATGCTGAGGGAAGGAACATTGAACCAAAATCAAATAAAATAAAGGTTGCCAACTGCACCCGGTGTTCCCAGGCGGTCACCCATCCAAGTACTAACCGGGCCCGACGTTGCTTAACTTCGGTGATCGGACGAGAACCGGTGCTTTCAACGTGGTGTGGCCGTTGGCGAAAGTGAAGTGAAAATTAAGCCCTATCAATGCTGAGGGAAGGAACATTTAACCAAAATCAAATAAAATAAAGGTTGCCAACTGCACCCGGTGTTCCCAGGCGGTCACCCATCCAAGTACTAACCGGGCCCGACGTTGCTTAACTTCGGTGATCGGACGAGAACCGGTGCTTTCAACGTGGTGTGGCCGTTGGCGAAAGTGAAGTGAAAATTAAGCCCTATCAATGCTGAGGGAAGGAACATTTAACCAAAATCAAATAAAATAAAGGTTGCCAACTGCACCCGGTGTTCCCAGGCGGTCACCCATCCAAGTACTAACCGGGCCCGACGTTGCTTAACTTCGGTGATCGGACGAGAACCGGTGCTTTCAACGTGGTGTGGCCGTTGGCGAAAGTGAAGTGAAAATTAAGCCCTATCAATGCTGAGGGAAGGCACATTTAACCAAAATCAAATAAAATAAAGGTTGCCAACTGCACCCGGTGTTCCCAGGCGGTCACCCATCCAAGTACTAACCGGGCCCGACGTTGCTTAACTTCGGTGATCGGACGAGAACCGGTGCTTTCAACGTGGTGTGGCCGTTGGCGAAAGTGAAGTGAAAATTAAGCCCTATCAATGCTGAGGGAAGGAACATTTAACCAAAATCAAATAAAATAAAGGTTGCCAACTGCACCCGGTGTTCCCAGGCGGTCACCCATCCAAGTACTAACCGGGCCCGACGTTGCTTAACTTCGGTGATCGGACGAGAACCGGTGCTTTCAACGTGGTGTGGCCGTTGGCGAAAGTGAAGTGAAAATTAAGCCCTATCAATGCTGAGGGAAGGAACATTGAACCAAAATCAAATAAAATAAAGGTTGCCAACTGCACCCGGTGTTCCCAGGCGGTCACCCATCCAAGTACTAACCGGGCCCGACGTTGCTTAACTTCGGTGATCGGACGAGAACCGGTGCTTTCAACGTGGTGTGGCCGTTGGCGAAAGTGAAGTGAAAATTAAGCCCTATCAATGCTGAGGGAAGGCACATTTAACCAAAATCAAATAAAATAAAGGTTGCCAACTGCACCCGGTGTTCCCAGGCGGTCACCCATCCAAGTACTAACCGGGCCCGACGTTGCTTAACTTCGGTGATCGGACGAGAACCGGTGCTTTCAACGTGGTGTGGCCGTTGGCGAAAGTGAAGTGAAAATTAAGCCCTATCAATGCTGAGGGAAGGAACATTTAACCAAAATCAAATAAAATAAAGGTTGCCAACTGCACCCGGTGTTCCCAGGCGGTCACCCATCCAAGTACTAACCGGGCCCGACGTTGCTTAACTTCGGTGATCGGACGAGAACCGGTGCTTTCAACGTGGTGTGGCCGTTGGCGAAAGTGAAGTGAAAATTAAGCCCTATCAATGCTGAGGGAAGGAACATTTAACCAAAATCAAATAAAATAAAGGTTGCCAACTGCACCCGGTGTTCCCAGGCGGTCACCCATCCAAGTACTAACCGGGCCCGACGTTGCTTAACTTCGGTGATCGGACGAGAACCGGTGCTTTCAACGTGGTGTGGCCGTTGGCGAAAGTGAAGTGAAAATTAAGCCCTATCAATGCTGAGGGAAGGAACATTTAACCAAAATCAAATAAAATAAAGGTTGCCAACTGCACCCGGTGTTCCCAGGCGGTCACCCATCCAAGTACTAACCGGGCCCGACGTTGCTTAACTTCGGTGATCGGACGAGAACCGGTGCTTTCAACGTGGTGTGGCCGTTGGCGAAAGTGAAGTGAAAATTAAGCCCTATCAATGCTGAGGGAAGGAACATTTAACCAAAATCAAATAAAATAAAGGTTGCCAACTGCACCCGGTGTTCCCAGGCGGTCACCCATCCAAGTACTAACCGGGCCCGACGTTGCTTAACTTCGGTGATCGGACGAGAACCGGTGCTTTCAACGTGGTGTGGCCGTTGGCGAAAGTGAAGTGAAAATTAAGCCCTATCAATGCTGAGGGAAGGCACATTTAACCAAAATCAAATAAAATAAAGGTTGCCAACTGCACCCGGTGTTCCCAGGCGGTCACCCATCCAAGTACTAACCGGGCCCGACGTTGCTTAACTTCGGTGATCGGACGAGAACCGGTGCTTTCAACGTGGTGTGGCCGTTGGCGAAAGTGAAGTGAAAATTAAGCCCTATCAATGCTGAGGGAAGGAACATTTAACCAAAATCAAATAAAATAAAGGTTGCCAACTGCACCCGGTGTTCCCAGGCGGTCACCCATCCAAGTACTAACCGGGCCCGACGTTGCTTAACTTCGGTGATCGGACGAGAACCGGTGCTTTCAACGTGGTGTGGCCGTTGGCGAAAGTGAAGTGAAAATTAAGCCCTATCAATGCTGAGGGAAGGCACATTTAACCAAAATCAAATAAAATAAAGGTTGCCAACTGCACCCGGTGTTCCCAGGCGGTCACCCATCCAAGTACTAACCGGGCCCGACGTTGCTTAACTTCGGTGATCGGACGAGAACCGGTGCTTTCAACGTGGTGTGGCCGTTGGCGAAAGTGAAGTGAAAATTAAGCCCTATCAATGCTGAGGGAAGGAACATTTAACCAAAATCAAATAAAATAAAGGTTGCCAACTGCACCCGGTGTTCCCAGGCGGTCACCCATCCAAGTACTAACCGGGCCCGACGTTGCTTAACTTCGGTGATCGGACGAGAACCGGTGCTTTCAACGTGGTGTGGCCGTTGGCGAAAGTGAAGTGAAAATTAAGCCCTATCAATGCTGAGGGAAGGAACATTTAACCAAAATCAAATAAAATAAAGGTTGCCAACTGCACCCGGTGTTCCCAGGCGGTCACCCATCCAAGTACTAACCGGGCCCGACGTTGCTTAACTTCGGTGATCGGACGAGAACCGGTGCTTTCAACGTGGTGTGGCCGTTGGCGAAAGTGAAGTGAAAATTAAGCCCTATCAATGCTGAGGGAAGGAACATTTAACCAAAATCAAATAAAATAAAGGTTGCCAACTGCACCCGGTGTTCCCAGGCGGTCACCCATCCAAGTACTAACCGGGCCCGACGTTGCTTAACTTCGGTGATCGGACGAGAACCGGTGCTTTCAACGTGGTGTGGCCGTTGGCGAAAGTGAAGTGAAAATTAAGCCCTATCAATGCTGAGGGAAGGCACATTTAACCAAAATCAAATAAAATAAAGGTTGCCAACTGCACCCGGTGTTCCCAGGCGGTCACCCATCCAAGTACTAACCGGGCCCGACGTTGCTTAACTTCGGTGATCGGACGAGAACCGGTGCTTTCAACGTGGTGTGGCCGTTGGCGAAAGTGAAGTGAAAATTAAGCCCTATCAATGCTGAGGGAAGGAACATTTAACCAAAATCAAATAAAATAAAGGTTGCCAACTGCACCCGGTGTTCCCAGGCGGTCACCCATCCAAGTACTAACCGGGCCCGACGTTGCTTAACTTCGGTGATCGGACGAGAACCGGTGCTTTCAACGTGGTGTGGCCGTTGGCGAAAGTGAAGTGAAAATTAAGCCCTATCAATGCTGAGGGAAGGAACATTTAACCAAAATCAAATAAAATAAAGGTTGCCAACTGCACCCGGTGTTCCCAGGCGGTCACCCATCCAAGTACTAACCGGGCCCGACGTTGCTTAACTTCGGTGATCGGACGAGAACCGGTGCTTTCAACGTGGTGTGGCCGTTGGCGAAAGTGAAGTGAAAATTAAGCCCTATCAATGCTGAGGGAAGGCACATTTAACCAAAATCAAATAAAATAAAGGTTGCCAACTGCACCCGGTGTTCCCAGGCGGTCACCCATCCAAGTACTAACCGGGCCCGACGTTGCTTAACTTCGGTGATCGGACGAGAACCGGTGCTTTCAACGTGGTGTGGCCGTTGGCGAAAGTGAAGTGAAAATTAAGCCCTATCAATGCTGAGGGAAGGAACATTTAACCAAAATCAAATAAAATAAAGGTTGCCAACTGCACCCGGTGTTCCCAGGCGGTCACCCATCCAAGTACTAACCGGGCCCGACGTTGCTTAACTTCGGTGATCGGACGAGAACCGGTGCTTTCAACGTGGTGTGGCCGTTGGCGAAAGTGAAGTGAAAATTAAGCCCTATCAATGCTGAGGGAAGGAACATTGAACCAAAATCAAATAAAATAAAGGTTGCCAACTGCACCCGGTGTTCCCAGGCGGTCACCCATCCAAGTACTAACCGGGCCCGACGTTGCTTAACTTCGGTGATCGGACGAGAACCGGTGCTTTCAACGTGGTGTGGCCGTTGGCGAAAGTGAAGTGAAAATTAAGCCCTATCAATGCTGAGGGAAGGAACATTGAACCAAAATCAAATAAAATAAAGGTTGCCAACTGCACCCGGTGTTCCCAGGCGGTCACCCATCCAAGTACTAACCGGGCCCGACGTTGCTTAACTTCGGTGATCGGACGAGAACCGGTGCTTTCAACGTGGTGTGGCCGTTGGCGAAAGTGAAGTGAAAATTAAGCCCTATCAATGCTGAGGGAAGGAACATTTAACCAAAATCAAATAAAATAAAGGTTGCCAACTGCACCCGGTGTTCCCAGGCGGTCACCCATCCAAGTACTAACCGGGCCCGACGTTGCTTAACTTCGGTGATCGGACGAGAACCGGTGCTTTCAACGTGGTGTGGCCGTTGGCGAAAGTGAAGTGAAAATTAAGCCCTATCAATGCTGAGGGAAGGAACATTTAACCAAAATCAAATAAAATAAAGGTTGCCAACTGCACCCGGTGTTCCCAGGCGGTCACCCATCCAAGTACTAACCGGGCCCGACGTTGCTTAACTTCGGTGATCGGACGAGAACCGGTGCTTTCAACGTGGTGTGGCCGTTGGCGAAAGTGAAGTGAAAATTAAGCCCTATCAATGCTGAGGGAAGGAACATTTAACCAAAATCAAATAAAATAAAGGTTGCCAACTGCACCCGGTGTTCCCAGGCGGTCACCCATCCAAGTACTAACCGGGCCCGACGTTGCTTAACTTCGGTGATCGGACGAGAACCGGTGCTTTCAACGTGGTGTGGCCGTTGGCGAAAGTGAAGTGAAAATTAAGCCCTATCAATGCTGAGGGAAGGAACATTTAACCAAAATCAAATAAAATAAAGGTTGCCAACTGCACCCGGTGTTCCCAGGCGGTCACCCATCCAAGTACTAACCGGGCCCGACGTTGCTTAACTTCGGTGATCGGACGAGAACCGGTGCTTTCAACGTGGTGTGGCCGTTGGCGAAAGTGAAGTGAAAATTAAGCCCTATCAATGCTGAGGGAAGGAACATTTAACCAAAATCAAATAAAATAAAGGTTGCCAACTGCACCCGGTGTTCCCAGGCGGTCACCCATCCAAGTACTAACCGGGCCCGACGTTGCTTAACTTCGGTGATCGGACGAGAACCGGTGCTTTCAACGTGGTGTGGCCGTTGGCGAAAGTGAAGTGAAAATTAAGCCCTATCAATGCTGAGGGAAGGAACATTTAACCAAAATCAAATAAAATAAAGGTTGCCAACTGCACCCGGTGTTCCCAGGCGGTCACCCATCCAAGTACTAACCGGGCCCGACGTTGCTTAACTTCGGTGATCGGACGAGAACCGGTGCTTTCAACGTGGTGTGGCCGTTGGCGAAAGTGAAGTGAAAATTAAGCCCTATCAATGCTGAGGGAAGGAACATTTAACCAAAATCAAATAAAATAAAGGTTGCCAACTGCACCCGGTGTTCCCAGGCGGTCACCCATCCAAGTACTAACCGGGCCCGACGTTGCTTAACTTCGGTGATCGGACGAGAACCGGTGCTTTCAACGTGGTGTGGCCGTTGGCGAAAGTGAAGTGAAAATTAAGCCCTATCAATGCTGAGGGAAGGAACATTTAACCAAAATCAAATAAAATAAAGGTTGCCAACTGCACCCGGTGTTCCCAGGCGGTCACCCATCCAAGTACTAACCGGGCCCGACGTTGCTTAACTTCGGTGATCGGACGAGAACCGGTGCTTTCAACGTGGTGTGGCCGTTGGCGAAAGTGAAGTGAAAATTAAGCCCTATCAATGCTGAGGGAAGGAACATTTAACCAAAATCAAATAAAATAAAGGTTGCCAACTGCACCCGGTGTTCCCAGGCGGTCACCCATCCAAGTACTAACCGGGCCCGACGTTGCTTAACTTCGGTGATCGGACGAGAACCGGTGCTTTCAACGTGGTGTGGCCGTTGGCGAAAGTGAAGTGAAAATTAAGCCCTATCAATGCTGAGGGAAGGAACATTTAACCAAAATCAAATAAAATAAAGGTTGCCAACTGCACCCGGTGTTCCCAGGCGGTCACCCATCCAAGTACTAACCGGGCCCGACGTTGCTTAACTTCGGTGATCGGACGAGAACCGGTGCTTTCAACGTGGTGTGGCCGTTGGCGAAAGTGAAGTGAAAATTAAGCCCTATCAATGCTGAGGGAAGGAACATTTAACCAAAATCAAATAAAATAAAGGTTGCCAACTGCACCCGGTGTTCCCAGGCGGTCACCCATCCAAGTACTAACCGGGCCCGACGTTGCTTAACTTCGGTGATCGGACGAGAACCGGTGCTTTCAACGTGGTGTGGCCGTTGGCGAAAGTGAAGTGAAAATTAAGCCCTATCAATGCTGAGGGAAGGAACATTTAACCAAAATCAAATAAAATAAAGGTTGCCAACTGCACCCGGTGTTCCCAGGCGGTCACCCATCCAAGTACTAACCGGGCCCGACGTTGCTTAACTTCGGTGATCGGACGAGAACCGGTGCTTTCAACGTGGTGTGGCCGTTGGCGAAAGTGAAGTGAAAATTAAGCCCTATCAATGCTGAGGGAAGGAACATTTAACCAAAATCAAATAAAATAAAGGTTGCCAACTGCACCCGGTGTTCCCAGGCGGTCACCCATCCAAGTACTAACCGGGCCCGACGTTGCTTAACTTCGGTGATCGGACGAGAACCGGTGCTTTCAACGTGGTGTGGCCGTTGGCGAAAGTGAAGTGAAAATTAAGCCCTATCAATGCTGAGGGAAGGAACATTTAACCAAAATCAAATAAAATAAAGGTTGCCAACTGCACCCGGTGTTCCCAGGCGGTCACCCATCCAAGTACTAACCGGGCCCGACGTTGCTTAACTTCGGTGATCGGACGAGAACCGGTGCTTTCAACGTGGTGTGGCCGTTGGCGAAAGTGAAGTGAAAATTAAGCCCTATCAATGCTGAGGGAAGGAACATTGAACCAAAATCAAATAAAATAAAGGTTGCCAACTGCACCCGGTGTTCCCAGGCGGTCACCCATCCAAGTACTAACCGGGCCCGACGTTGCTTAACTTCGGTGATCGGACGAGAACCGGTGCTTTCAACGTGGTGTGGCCGTTGGCGAAAGTGAAGTGAAAATTAAGCCCTATCAATGCTGAGGGAAGGAACATTGAACCAAAATCAAATAAAATAAAGGTTGCCAACTGCACCCGGTGTTCCCAGGCGGTCACCCATCCAAGTACTAACCGGGCCCGACGTTGCTTAACTTCGGTGATCGGACGAGAACCGGTGCTTTCAACGTGGTGTGGCCGTTGGCGAAAGTGAAGTGAAAATTAAGCCCTATCAATGCTGAGGGAAGGAACATTTAACCAAAATCAAATAAAATAAAGGTTGCCAACTGCACCCGGTGTTCCCAGGCGGTCACCCATCCAAGTACTAACCGGGCCCGACGTTGCTTAACTTCGGTGATCGGACGAGAACCGGTGCTTTCAACGTGGTGTGGCCGTTGGCGAAAGTGAAGTGAAAATTAAGCCCTATCAATGCTGAGGGAAGGCACATTTAACCAAAATCAAATAAAATAAAGGTTGCCAACTGCACCCGGTGTTCCCAGGCGGTCACCCATCCAAGTACTAACCGGGCCCGACGTTGCTTAACTTCGGTGATCGGACGAGAACCGGTGCTTTGAACGTGGTGTGGCCGTTGGCGAAAGTGAAGTGAAAATTAAGCCCTATCAATGCTGAGGGAAGGAACATTTAACCAAAATCAAATAAAATAAAGGTTGCCAACTGCACCCGGTGTTCCCAGGCGGTCACCCATCCAAGTACTAACCGGGCCCGACGTTGCTTAACTTCGGTGATCGGACGAGAACCGGTGCTTTCAACGTGGTGTGGCCGTTGGCGAAAGTGAAGTGAAAATTAAGCCCTATCAATGCTGAGGGAAGGCACATTTAACCAAAATCAAATAAAATAAAGGTTGCCAACTGCACCCGGTGTTCCCAGGCGGTCACCCATCCAAGTACTAACCGGGCCCGACGTTGCTTAACTTCGGTGATCGGACGAGAACCGGTGCTTTGAACGTGGTGTGGCCGTTGGCGTAAGTGAAGTGAAAATTAAGCCCTATCAATGCTGAGGGAAGGAACATTTAACCAAAATCAAATAAAATAAAGGTTGCCAACTGCACCCGGTGTTCCCAGGCGGTCACAAATCCAAGTACTAACCGGGCCCGACGTTGCTTAACTTCGGTGATCGGACGAGAACCGGTGCTTTCAACGTGGTGTGGCCGTTGGCGAAAGTGAAGTGAAAATTAAGCCCTATCAATGCTGAGGGAAGGAACATTGAACCAAAATCAAATAAAATAAAGGTTGCCAACTGCACCCGGTGTTCCCAGGCGGTCACCCATCCAAGTACTAACCGGGCCCGACGTTGCTTAACTTCGGTGATCGGACGAGAACCGGTGCTTTCAACGTGGTGTGGCCGTTGGCGAAAGTGAAGTGAAAATTAAGCCCTATCAATGCTGAGGGAAGGAACATTGAACCAAAATCAAATAAAATAAAGGTTGCCAACTGCACCCGGTGTTCCCAGGCGGTCACCCATCCAAGTACTAACCGGGCCCGACGTTGCTTAACTTCGGTGATCGGACGAGAACCGGTGCTTTCAACGTGGTGTGGCCGTTGGCGAAAGTGAAGTGAAAATTAAGCCCTATCAATGCTGAGGGAAGGCACATTTAACCAAAATCAAATAAAATAAAGGTTGCCAACTGCACCCGGTGTTCCCAGGCGGTCACTGTTTAGGTATCTCCTTACATACCCTCCACTTAACGCCAGTGTGTATCTAACAAACGTCTTTTATGCTCGTTTATAGGTTCATTATAAGTCCTTGCTAGCTACTGCTGTTGTGTGAAGGTGTTTGCTAGTCTTCCCTTATATGTTCTCTGAAGGCTGATAGGGAGTAGTGTTTTTGACCATATTAATTGTTTTAACTGCATGCTAAAAATCATTAACAATTTCTTTACCATTAAGATTTAACTAGCACTTGTTTCATGCTAGAGTGTTAAGCGGAACGAATCTGAAATTTCAGAATTGGTTTAGATTCAGAGAAAAGGCATGTTATGTCATCATTGCTGCAGTTGAGAAATGTTTGTGAAGGATTTTTTTTCAGAGACTTTTTGACGTTTTAAAATCTTGTTCTTTTGCTTGTGCTTGTAGAGGGGTGTCAACATTCTCCTTAGGCTTATAATTATACATGTGCTTCGATGTAGATCTTAAACTGCCAGGCCATTTGTAGTGCTTGATTTAAACCAATAATCTGTACAGTAGAGCTAAAGGTCCCTTGAAAACGAATGTTCCCATTGACCATTGTCATTTGGTAGCTTTTAATAGAGTGCAATAGAGCAACAGAGCTTGCTTCTCTTCTGGTTGCAAGCACAGAAGTCTCATACGAGGTATGATCCAAAAAAAATGATCAAATGTGATTTTCGCAGAGACCGTTTGGCGTATATGGCCCAAATTACAGCAGTCATTAGAACTACTCTCCTCCGACATCGATGCAGAGTCACACGTGTCTAAGCCAATCAGAAAAGGCCTTAATGTGGCCTTATTTGGGGTTGCTTTTCAGCTCTGATTTGACGTCTTTTTTGTAGGTCCTGGGTGCAATGAAACTTGTTGGCAAAAAGTCTGAAGTTCAAAGAGGGTATATTCAGCAACCTCAAGGGGTGTAATCAGATCTGAAGAATGTGTGAGGCAAAAATGGGATTATTTGGTCATATAGGAATGGAGTTACGGCCCTTCTTTTGAGGAGACCGACATTTTCATGAAGGAGAAGGGCAGTCTGGGTTTCGCAGTTTGGTCGCTGACTGCTAAACTCGTGAATAAGTTTGGGTAAAACGGTTTCTGCATAGTATGTGACAATGACAGTGCTGTCAGTAGACAGAATATCGACTGCAACGGGACCTTCGTGGTCGAAAAATACAGCGAATAGCCCTGTTTCTGCTTTGAAAACCTCGCTTACAAATTTGATGCATCTCGTCATTTTGGTCTAGACACGCTTTGTTTCTGTGTTTTCTGGCACTACAGTAGAAGGAAACCAAAGTCTCATAATCAGTGATTACAGTAATAACAAATTTGGGTCTGCTGGTTTCACAACGGTTGAGCAGATCGCGTGCGAGAGGACCCTGATGGTCCTTCCGTTCCCTTGTCAGCTAATGAGGCACCCATTTTGCGGCCAGCTTTTGAAGCGGAAGATCATTGAGTAGAACTCTCTGGATTGTTCCATATGAAAGTTGAAGTTTTGCTCTTTATACCCGCATGTACACTTTTTAATCTTAGTTCTTAAATTTTGACACAGCAGCTACATTATTCTCGTTTAAAGCGCTCTTCAGAAGTCTTTTGGGCTTGTCAGAGTTATTCCCCTTTTCCCCAGTTTCAATTTCCCTTTTCTTTTGTCAGATTGTCGAATATGGAACAGCTTTGATTCATGTAACGTTCTTCAGCTTTGTAGACATTTTGGTTGTAACATTACCCAGCTACACTCTTCAAAGAAGTGAAGATTTTCATGGTGCTTGACAAAAGACCCCGTTTTGAAGCACAACCCAAAAGTGACGTATTTTACAACCTCGTCATTTATGACGTAGTAACCAAATGACGTTATCTTTTGGAGGTACATTATACCAGTGAAATGTTTGGGCTAGCTTTCAAATGATATATTACTTTTTATGATCAATGGCCTGAGACTTGTATGATCAGGGTTTGATCATTTTGTTTGGATCATACCTCGTACCAGAGTGCTTGGGAAAAATAATGTAAAAAATCTGATACAAAAAAGCGTACATGTAACATAAAAAATCCCACAAAACTACAAGCCGAAATATGAGAAAATGGTATCCAGGGGAGGCAATTTTTCAACTGCAAGTCCAGGAGTGGTTTACAGCTGTTGTCTCCCTTTAATACCATTGAACTGATTTTAAATGTTTCATGATGATGCGTACCTCATTAATAGTTTACTAGTTTACGCAGACAACAAGGGATAAAACTAGAGTTTATACCCAGATGTGAAACTGTTGCCTTTATGATTTTTCAGTATTATTTTCATTTAGTATTGTTGCATGAACTTGTTTTGCTTTTTCAGTATTATGTTCATTTATTATTATTGCATGCTGTGAGTATTATTGATGCATGTGATTGTATAATGTTGTCATGACTACTGTTGGCTGCTGTTAAAATGTTATTGTCTTGCAGGTAGCAGCTAGCTTGTTTTTAATTTTTCAACGCAAATAACATAATTATAAAAGAGTATTTTTTCCCTTCTTGTATTCGTCTTTTTGACCACGCAACGACTAACCATGAAAGCTACATAGCTAAAACATGCAGGCCGCACTATTAAATTTGCATGCTATATTTACTTTACTGATGCAAGATGGTATCTAAGTTGTATTTATATTGGATGCATGGGGTTAAGTGAGTCAGTTTAGAACTTGCATTAACTTTCTATGCCATGTCTGTGAGTGTGTGTTCATGTGTGTGTGTGTCAGTGCGTGTGAGGGTGTGTGTGTGTGCGTGCACGCGTGTGTGTGTGTGTGTGTGTGTGTGTGTGTGTGTGTGTGTGTGTGTGTTCAGAGATACGTGTGTTCAGGTATAAATATGATTCTCAATCCCTTTCTCCCCCCCCTCCCCTCCTCCCTCTCCCCGTTATGATTTGAAGTATGCTAGCTATCATACTGCATTTTAAAGCAAAGCATATTTTGTATGTTAATTAAGCCCTCCCCATGGCCTGAATTAAGCTAGGTCATATTTACAGGGAAAAAACCCGCTCTAATACCGTCAAACGCTAAAGAAGAAAGAGAAGAAGATTTCAAATTGCTTCAAAAGATATACAATGAGGTTCTGGGTTTGGAATAATGGTTCCTTGCAGCAAGACTGTCTTCAGTTTGCAAAATCTAGGGTATTAAAAGTTACAAGTTGTAATTACATGTATCATGGAAATACCTCTCTGCTAGTTTGAACTAACTTAGGCTACTATTGCCAAGTGCCAAAACTAGAAATGATGCGCACTTGTTTTATTGTGTAAATCTTTCTGCTTGTCTTATATGACCTGAAATGGGCTGTTGTTTCTTCAATTTTTTTTGCTGCCCTTTTATAAAAATAAGTCAGGCAGGATTTGCTCCATCAGTCTCAGACGTTGTAATTTTAAAACCAAGCAATCCCTTGGTCTCTTCTAACCTATAGAAGGCTAGTGTGTGTGTTTGTGTGTGTGTGTGTGTGTGTGTGTGTGTGTGTGTGTGTGTGTGTGTGTGTGTGTGTGCCTGCATGTGTGTACACTGTGTGTGTGTGTGTGTGTGTGTGACTGTGCGTGTCTGTGCACTGTGTGTGTATGTGTGTGTGTGTGTGTGTTTGTGTGTGTATATATATATGTGTGTGTGTGTGTGTGTGTGTGTGTGTGTGTGTGTGTGTGTGTGTGTGTGTGTGTGTGTGTGTGTGTGTGTGTTCAAACCATTTACTCATATGCATAACATTATTATTTCTATCTCTTATTTCAGATAACACTAAACAGGTATATTGTATATGTTTGGTGTGTGTGTGTGTGTACATCAACTCCCCTTACTTCTCTCTCTTTTCCCCAAAAAAGAACCATTTTGAGTGGAAATGTGTAGTTTGTCAGTCATGCTGTGTGTATATATATACTCCCGATATACCCCCAACTCCTCTTGCGCTATGTACAGAAAGTACTGAGTTGGGGGTATATCGGGAGTACATATATACTCCCGATACAAGGGCGGATCAATTCACTTTGGAGGGGGGGGTTACAAAATGACTGCGAAGATACAAGTTGACGGCGCCGAAGGCGCCTAAGCTTCTAGGGGGGTCCGGGGGCATTTTTTTTATCCAAAGAAATTTTTTTTATCCAAAGAAGCAAAATAGAGCTATCTGGTGCATCCTGAGCCAATAAATTACCTCTTTTTTTGGGGGGGGTGGGGGGGTTACGTAACCCGTGTAACCCCCCCCCCAGATCCGCCCTTGCTGATAAACCCCCAACTCCTTCTTTGCGTTATGTACAGAAAGTACTGAGTTGGGGGTATATCGGGAGTATATATGACTAAGTGCCAAAAGGTGCGCACAAAAAGCGGACAAAGGGGCTAAAAAATAAAAATTGACAAACAAGACTGATATTGTGATTTTTGATAAGACAACAGATGTTGGAACCCAATTATGAAAAGAAAAGATAAATGCACTCAAATTATTTCACAAATAACGGGAATTTTGTTCGTTATATTATTCAACATGGCACTGAGACGTAGCATTCAGGTTATCTCGCACGTTTCTGAAGCTAGGGCTTTGAAACTTGGCACACTACCAAAGTATGGTGACCCCCAGATATGGTACAGATCACATTAAACCACATTGAATTTCAAGGTCACAGCGAGGTTAAATTTCCTTTCCAAACTGGACAATTGTTGTACGTCTTACATGTTTTAAAGCTAGATCAGTTAGACTTTACATACTTTACATGGACACAATCATTTGTCGTAGTAAGCGTAGACATCCGGTCTGCTCCCCGCCTAATGGCCGATGTCTTCCGTCTTCGGGGGACTACGTGGGTTTAAATTTGGAGTGGTCCTTCTCCTAGAGGAGTTTCCTTGCAGGGATAGTGAGCCTCCTCTGCCCTCGTTTTAATTTTGGAGTGATCTTCTCCTAGGACAGCTGCCTTCCAGGGTTGACGAGCCTGTCCTGCCCGGCTATTTAACCCATAGTTGGGGGTTGGTTCGTTGGCACCAGGGCGTATCCACACGCCGGTGGGCCTGCATGCCACACGTCTAGGGGCCAACCTCCTCCGAGTCCTTGTAGTTCAGCCTGGGGCCTTTCGGTACCCAGTTCACGCCTGTCGCCACGATGGAGGCACTACAAAGGGCTTGCTGTGGAGAGGTTATGTACTGGCAGGAGAGACTGACGCAAGCTGCTCTCTTTTCGCGTTGTCCTGAAAAGGACGGTGCTAGCCAGCGGTGAGGGCTGTAAGCGAGAGGTGACAAGCACAAAACACTTCGCCAACACACTAGACACATCACACAACCATTTGACAGGCGATGAAATCTTAACAAAAGTGACCACCTGGTTAATCTTTCTAAAATGTCAAGGTCACAGTGGGGTCACATCTGGTTCAAAATTTGGAATAGTGTCAATTTATTCAGCGCGTTTATAGCACAAACTTTGAGAATACAGACATTTTTAGTGTATGATGACCTCTACACGCGATTACAGTTTAGGTTGGAAAGGTCAAGGTCACAGCAGGGTTGCGTTGAGGTCAAACATAAAGATTTGTCATTGAGGATTTCTCACATATTTTTGAAGCTAGGGCTTTGAAACTTGGCACACTTCCAAGGTTTTATGACCCCCTTGTGTGGCGCAGGTCACATTAAACCTCATCAAATTCAAAGGTCACAGTAAGGTGTAAAGTTGCTTTCCAAATTGGAAAATGTTCGTTGTCTTACATGTTTTAAAGCTAGAAACATTACACTTTAGCCAACTTAACATACTTTTAGAATGTTGATGACATTTAAAAAGAAAGTGACCTGGTTAATCTGTGTCAATTTCAAGGTCATTGCGGGGTCAGGTTTGGTTCAAAATTTGGAATATTTTCATTTCGTCAATACGTTTATAGCACGAGCTGTGAAAATACACACATTTCTAGAGTATGCTGTCCTTTACACTGTCTAGTCTTTATAAAGTCTTGATGAAAACGCCAAGCATCAAGGTCACAGCGGGGTCTTGTTGAGGTCAAAAATATAAATGTGTCATTGAGGTTATCTCGCATGTTTTTGAAGCTAGGGCGGTGAAACTTGGCACACTACCAAAGTTTGATGACCCCCAGGTATAATGCAAGTCACATCAAACCTCCTCAAATTTCAAGGCCACAGCAAGATTACAGTTTCTTTCCAACCTGGACAATTGTCATAGTATTGCATGTTTTAAAGCTGGATCCATTACATTTATTTTTATTTTTATTTATTTTATTTACGAGTATTTATATCGCGCACATATCTCACCACACAAGGCGACTCAAGGCGCTTGTTACCTACATTTTACACACTTTCAAAATCTTTTACAAAAAAAGTGGCCTCCTGGTTAATGTTTGTCAAATTTCACGGTCACAGCTAGCAGTGTCCCATCTGGATCAATATTAGAAAAACTGTTAAATTCTTCCCACGCGTTTTATAGTGTATGATGTTCTCCACGCATGGTGAAAGTCTGGTTGATAAAGTCAAACGTCAAGGTCACAGCGGGATTGCGTTGAGGTCCATAATATAAATGTGTCATTTTCACTAATGCCTTCTAGTAATACCTCTGAAACGTCACAGGCTCCAAAGGTTTGATGCTGTTTGGTTTATGATAAAAGTGATGCCAATTTTCATGATACGTGAAGCTTTCAGAGGGGTCAATTTGGAGTCACACAAACAGAGAAAATCTTTATGCGACTCACTTTTTGCCAAACGGAATATAGATAAGAACCAAACTATCTGTTGTTCTAGCTCACTTGACATTAAAGAAAGTGACGATTTGATCATTGTTGATCCGAACTCAAACCTGTTGTGACCTAGTAATATAACCAGGATCAACCAGACAAGACTTCGATGTCCAGAAGTAGTCAAACCTCAAAACAGTTGGAAGTATCCAAGATGTAAGCACCATACACTTTTCAAACAATATTTTTTGCTTTGTTACAAAATATTGACCACACTGTGACCTTGAAACTTGAAACAGATCAAGTAGACTTTGGTTTTGGTATGAACAGAAGTTTAATAAAGTTACATTTTTACATTTTTTTACCCAAACAATACCCCTAGGTCGACCAAACTTGGTTCATGTTTGAAGGTCATCGAATCCTATAGAAGCGAATGAGATGTCAATGGTCTAGCTTTTAAAATCTTCAAGAATTTAATAATTTTTCCATGTTTTGATTCGAACATCACTCCGTTGTGACCTTGACATTTCACAAACGTCAACCAGATTTTGGTCACGTCAGAAGGGGCATCCAATCCTAGAAATGGTTAAAGTGTAAACTCTAGTTTTAAAAATGTTCAAAACATTGATAATTTTCCATTTTAAGATCCCAAATTGACCCTGTTGTGACCCTGAAATTTGACTTGGGTCAACCAGATTTGGGTCATGTTTGGAAGAGCTCAAGCTCTAGATCTACAAAGATGCACATGTGTTTAAGTTCTAGCCTCAGAAATATAAATACGAGCTAGTGACTATAACGTAGCCACGTTGACATTTTGGAAGTGTACGTTCGTAACGTCCTTTGCTACCGGCGAAGATGCAGACCCCGATTGCTTGGACATAGCCAATGTCTCACCATTATGATTATGTACGTGCCAATGTTTATTTGTAAACATGTAAAAAATTACTTTTTTATTTAGAAAAAAATAACATTAAACGCTTCGCTCCGTCGGGCTTCAATTAGCTTTGGTTGGGCGTCAATCCACGATGACGTCCTCGAAGTTTCAAATGGAAGCATGTTAATGTGTAATTAATCAAGCTTTATATTTGGTCCATATTCCCACTAACCAGTTTTGGAGAATGACTCCCAAAGCTTATGATTTTGACATTTATAGGCTCATGCGCAGAGGTGATTGCTTAAGCGTAAGGCAAGTGTGACACCCTGCATAAAGGCCCGTCCAGACACTCCCGGCCGACCCTGTCCACATTTGACTTATGCTCAAAACGGCCCACGTGGGAGCGCCGCAGCGTGCTATAATCGCGAAGCGTTATTTGCAGAAGAATAGCGCGTGTTCTAATTTCTATGACACAGACATAGAACGACGGAAATTTGACCAATCAGAGCAAACCAGAGCGATGACGTCAGCCGCTCGCGGCGCAGCAGTCGAATGCAACTGAACCTTCTTGTCAGCTGACCCGCTCCACTGATACCGCGTTGTGAAAAGAATCGTCGATGTGTGGCCACTCGGCAAATCCCGCGCGACGCACAAAACGGCCTGCGGCGCATAGAGCGTAAAACGGCGGCCAAGTCTGGACAGGGCTTTAACGCAAATGTGACAAGGCCTTTACTCTTCAATCGTTTCCCCAAAAGGAACTATTCTGTCACCTTCTATCACTTTCTCCAACTTTAACCCACATACCCCCCCGTCTCTATTCTGCCCTATTACTTTCGAGAAAAAAAAGGCAGTGATATAATAAACTGAGCAAAAAAAATTATTTAGATATATCTGCCGCAATTAACATTAAAATGTCATGACTCCGCGCGTGACAAAGCTTGATGACGTAACGTCAGCGGTAATCTTTAAAAGGCAAAGCGATGTCTGTCTCTCTACCAGAAGTCCCCGTCTATCACAAGAGGAACAGTCAACTACTACTGGTCATATCTTCTCATTGTCTCTGTTCCTGTCATCAAAACCTAACAGGTAAGTGTCCAGATTTTCTATTTGTGTGGAGTAACAATTTTTTAATTTTTTATTAAAACAATAGAGATAACAGTACATCAAGAACCATTACTTCTTCTTCTTCTTGTCGTTCGCTGTTAGATCGTCAGTCCGGACTGCAGGGCGAAACGTGCTGTCCTCTAAGAACCATTACATTGTGTCGGTATTTATTCGACCTGTTTTAGTCAGGTTTTGTTTATTTGTTTAATGCCGAATAAAAAAAAAAATTAAAAAAATAACATCCGACGTTGGACACATGAAAAGGGAAACAAGAAATGCGTGGAATTGAAATATAAATGGGAGAAAAAAACTGCTTCGGTTATCGCCCGTCGACACATAGCCTCTTGTACTTTCTTTACCACTGTCATTCGTGTCTTTCATCGTGCACTATATGTACTGATTGAACACTGGATTTCCCTTCTTAGAGCTATATGACGTCAGACGCAAACTAACACTCATAAATATGTATACTAGTAGTCAACCCCGTCAACACACACACACACACACACACACCACCACCACCCTCGTCTCGATTCTCCGTTTATGTTAAAACATTTAGGGCCTACTCAAAGCTTAACTAAATATAAAGGAAATATTGCAGGCAGGTCCATAAAAGATGTAGGCTACCTGTTTCCATTTTGCTCGGACATTTCTGTTTTTCTAGATTTCTATTCAGGTTTTAGGCAGAATGCATAAGAAACATTGATATTTAAGGAAAATGAGTTTGAATGACATTGGATCACTAACCCTCGAGTCAGTCAACCCAAATGGGCGACGATTATTTCGCGACCAGACTAGCGGAATGCACTTGGTGTTCTCGCGGGAGGGACTTAAAGGCACAGTAAGCCTCCCGTAAACCATCACAGAGCTCCCCGAGCGTCTAAATACAGTACAAGCATACTTCCATTTGAACGCTCACCGAACGGGAACATCCTGGCTGCTTTCTGTCGAGCGTGAGACATTTTCCAAGAATTTATTTTCGTAGACTTGTTCCGTTAACAACAACGGCGCCTCGTTTTTGCGCTAGACCTAACTTTTAAAATCTAAATAATAAATTGACAGCTTGTTACACAAACATTCTTTAATCATAAAAGAATTCGTTTTTCATCAAGACAAGATCAGAACAATTCGAAGTTGTGAAAGTTTAAAAAAAGAAAAGCCCGGAAGCAGGGTCACGCAAGGGTCGTAGCAGACGACGGCCGGTTTATCAGTGCAAATCGCCGTTCCTCTCAACAGTCAAAAGCCATCGCTAGAGTTCTTGTGAACCACAGCCGTTGTTTCGTGCATAAAAAAACGTGCTATTGTAGATAAGCTCACGTCGAGTCGCATTCAAATGACTAACTATGACGACTGCATTGTGACTGAAAAGGGAAAACTGGATCACACGGGTTCACGATGGCTCAGGGGTAAGATAAACCACGCAAAAATAAATTCTTTGAAAATTGTTCGCTCTTTACGGAGGGCACCTAGGATGTTCTCAATTGGTGAGTGTTTAAATGAAAGGGTGTTTGTACTGTGTGTAAAAGCCTGACCGTATCTGTGATGGTTTACGGGAGGCTTACTCTGCCTTTAAGCAGGGGGCATTTGCAATTTGCGAAACTTGTAAATCCTTTGCACACAAATATATTGAGAGTTTTCCTAACCAGAGAACTGCATGTACATGCACATTTATGCACACAGCCAGCAGTTTTCATGTGAACAGCCTTCTTTTAAATCTATGACAGGTGTTACCTCTCTTCATTGTATTACAAAGTACAGTAATAGTTACCTCCCTTTGCTTCTTCACATTTCCTGAACTGTCTGGTTAATTATTTTCTTCTTCATTTCTTCTTCTCATATGAGCAATAGAGAGTCTCTAAAGTCACTGGTATTATGTGCTTGCCATAGGTGAACACTATGCATTGAACTGAATTTGCTTTAGATATTATGCTGTATTTAATAAGGGGGAGGTTCATAATCTGAGAAAGAAAACAATGAATTACTAGCAATTAAATTAAAAATGTAATTACTAATTAAAAAGAAACTAAAACCCAGGTGCACATCTGCGGCTCTAAGGCAGTGTGCATGAACACTATCTTGCTCCTGCCTCTTAGTTATTATAATATATTATAATATATTATATTATAATATATTATTATAATATATTAGGGCGAGGGCTGGATGTAAAAAAGCAATATTCTTGCTTATCTATTACCCTCGATAATAAAGATTTTGTCTTGTCTTGTCTTGTCTTGCCATCTCTGAGGTATGGCGACCACAGACACACTAGACAGACAGACACGCTTACATCCATATTATGTTTATATATGTAATAGATAATTAGATAATAGAAGATACTAGTTTTAATTTAAACGAGTTTATTAGTGCAGTGCAAACGGGTTTTTCGTCTTCGTCTTGTGGTTAAACACGTTAAGCACAATTTGTGCGAGTTCCCATGAAAGCCTCAGAAGAAAATGGTCACGAGCGTACACGCTCCCTCTTGGCACCCAACGGGCTAGTAATCAGTAATTACACACCATGGATTTTAGGATCAGGCCGGTTTAGTCAGAGATATAGAGAATACTACATACATGGCTTGCTGTATCGTACCAGATTTACAAGAGTTGTTTTTTTTTAATATTGAACTGCGAGCGAAAGCGAGCTGTTCACTATTTGAAAAATCAACGAGTGTAAATCTGGTACGAAACAGCAAGCCATGTAGTATTCTGTTTATCCTACATACTGTATTTACGTGTATTTTACTGACAATGTCCTGCAGTCGAGGCAGCTAAATTGAAGACGCTTGTTTTGGAACCTCGATCTCTTCTAAAGTCTCGTGCAATCTGTTACGTCAAAGTAAAGAAACGTCACTCTGAAAGTGTGGCGTGACGTGTTAGTTCTAAAAATTCATCGAGCGAGCACAATTTTTATTTCTATAATGACGTTTGTCTCGGTGACTTTGGCATCATAAGCAGTGGAAAAACAGGTCCCTGTCAGACTTGCTTGACATGACCTCATTTACATGATATACACACGTGTCTTTTTCTTCTTCTCCGTTCGTGGGCTGAAACTCCCACGTACACTCGTGTTTTTTGCACGAGTGGAATTGTACGTGTATGACCGTTTTTACCCCGCCATTCGGAGGAAGCATGCTGGATATTTTCGTGTTTCTATAACCCACCGAACTCTGACATGGATTACAGGATCTTTTCCGTGCGCACTTGGTCTTGTGCTTGCGTGTACACACGAAGGGGGATAAGCCACTAGCAGGTCTGCACATAAGTTGACCTGGGAGATCGGAAAAATCTCCACACTTAACCCACCAGGCGGCCGCGACCGGGATTCGAACCCTCGACCTTCTGATTAAGAGGCCGACGTCTTACCACCCCGCCACAGGCGCCCGTCCTATACACACGTGTGATTTGAACGATTATTATCTCACGAGTGTCTCTCTCACGTATGTAGGATAATCCTAATTAACTACTCACTCACACAAGAAGCAATTCCTCGCCTTGTCAAAGATTGTGTACAGAGGAAACACTTACTAGTTGTGAAAACGTCGTATTAATTCAAAGTATACGACCATGCTGGTATGTTATACCGCACTGGACGAACGATGTACGTGTTGTTTTTTCTTGTTTTGTTTTTCTTCTCGTTTTTGTTTTACGTTTTGGAAGACGCTTAACTGGCGTGCCCTTTTAATCAATACAAAAAATAGCACTACATAAAACACTTGGTATCTGTATGTTTAACCGTACATTAATCTGTGGCACAGTAAATTAACATGTACGTATTTAATGTGTCAGTTTAATGAATGACTGTCTTCACCAGTGTGATTTTAGACAATCTGGTTTTCTTCACAACAGGACAATATGACACAATGTAATGTCATTAATTAATGTGTCCCTGACAGACATAATGTCAGGCTTCAAAGCACACTCCTTCCTGTTTGGGTCATGAACCCACTTACTGACATCTTTACAGCAAGGCGGCTCCTCCAAACAAGCAAGCGCGTTGAAGATCGACCTTTTAGCCTGATTAAAGCCCCAGTTTGTCTCAAAGGGTTTACAAAACGATTTTTCTAATGAAAAAAAACCCAGTTCTAACCTTATGGAACACACTTGCAATAGCATTTAATAGCATTAAATGAAACCGTTCGTGCTTCAGACTTCGAAGAAAACGTTGTTTTACTTACACCAGCCATAAAAAGGATTGCTTTGACTTTCAGTTGAAGATGATGAAGCTTGTGATGATCGCTGTCCTGGTCCTGGCCTGCCTTTTCGTGCATGTAGCTGCTCAGCCGGGTGAGGCTTCAAATGTTTATTGATTTGTTCATGTTTTTGTTCTTTTTTTTGGTATTGTGTTTTAGATTATTATGTTGTGTTTTTGTGTGTGTTTTTCTATTTTTTTTAAGATTTTTAAATCTTATTTTATTTTATTTCTTCTTCTTCTTCTTCTTCTTCTTCTTCTTCTTCTGCGTTCATGGGCTGAAACTCCACACATACATTCGTGTTTTTTGCACGATCGATAAAATGGTGTTTCATATCCCACAGGTACTTAGCCTTTTAAGGACTAGAGAGTATTATACGATACTGGTTATTTTGCTCGGGTGGGTTTTTACGTGTATGGCAGTTTTTACCCCGCCATTTAGGCAGCCATACGCCGCTTTCGGGGGAAGCATGCTGGGAATGTTCGTGTTTCTATAACACGCCGAAGTCTGGCATGGATTACATGGTCTTTTCTGTGCACACTTGGTCTTGTGCTTGCGTGTACACACGAAGGGGCTAAGACACTAGCAGGTCTGCTTATTAGTTGACCTTTGAGATCGGAAAAATCGCCACCAGAAACCCACCAGGCGCGGCCGGGATTCGGACCCACGACCCTCCGCTTGGGAGGCCAGTGTAACACGAGAAAATTACTCCCACGAGATTTTTACTCCGGAGTAAAAATGTCGTACGAAAATGTTACTCCCTTTACGAAAAAAAGTACTCCCCCATTACACGAGAAAATTACTTAGGGAGTTCTTTTCTCGTACGGAAGGTGTACTCGGAGTAAGAATTTCGTACGAAAATTTTACTCCGGAGTAAATTTTTCGTGGAGTAAACATTTCGTGTTACACCGGCGTCTCTTCCACGGGGCCACTGCGTCCGTCTTATTTAGTTTTATGTTATTCTATTTTATTCTATTTGATAACCAGCACTTCCAAACAAACAGTGGCATATTAATCTTTATGCGGATATTCTGTGTCTGCAGACGTAGTAGAATGTTTATACCTTTTTGGGAGACGTCTGTCGAGGATGACCCTTGTAATTTTTTTTATTTTTTTATTCTCTTTTTGTGCATTTTTTTTTTAACATGTATATGCTGTACATTACAGGACATCACCTAACCGAAAGGACAGAATCATATAACAGAAAAACACACTTGGACAATTACAACATACATGGGGTGGGAAGATGGAATGGGGAGGGGGGGGGGAGTGTTCAGTGGTTTGGTGGTCGCATTATCAAAAGGTTTTAAGAACGAAAAAACCGAATGGTTACATCAAAAAGTGCATATACAGGCGCCAATCCTTGTAGAATTTATCTACTGTATTATTCACAACTGCGTTATACTTTTCACAAATAAATCTTTGCTTAAAGTTTCTACTAAATGTCTGAAAATGAGGGGTCTTTTTGTTCATTTTAGAAATATATACGTGGTGTTTGGCACAGATTAATAACATATCAAAAGCTTTATCGGTGACTACATTGTTCGCCACTCCAAGAAGAACCAGTTCTTTAGACAGTTTTAAATTGTCGCAATGGGTGCAGTTCGTCTTTAGCCAATTTACAAATTTTATCCAAAAAGTCTGCACTTTATCACACTCCCAAAACATATGTTAAAGGGTTTCTTCATTTCTACCACAAAATGTACATAATGACGTATCCACAATTTTTCGCAAAAATAGAAACCTTTCTGTGGGCAAAATTCTGCACAATAATCGGTACTGGAACCATCTCAGACAAGTGTCTTTTGTTGTTTTAAAAACATGTTGATAAATAGCCTTCTTATCTAACAAACAGTCTAAAGATTCAGACCATTTTTCGATACATTTTGGGATCGTAGCATGTTCAATCAGATTTTGGTAAATAAGTTGTGTCTTACCTTTACAAATACATTTCCACACAATGGGCTCTGTCATAATAAAATGTTTATCAAATTCTAAGCCGATTTTTCTCTGATATTTCTTAACAGCCTGGATTACACCTTGATACAATACAAAATCGCCTCGCACATTTGGATATTTGATTTTAAACGCATTATAGGATAAGTACCCATTTTGTCCCAAAATATGAACAATCTGAGCTATTCCATTGTCGATCCAATTTTGAATGTACACTGTCTTTTTATCTCTCCGAATATTAACATTATAATGTAAACATTCTGATACAAAATCGTTAAAGGTTATAGGGTCACATTTTCCATGTAGTTTCTTATGTTTAAAAACATTGGTCCAAAACGGGTTTTCCATTCTCTGCATCAAAACATTTGCAAATTCCTCTCCTCTCATATTAATTGTTGTAACAGATGGAAATGCTTTAAACAATAATCTTGATATTAATCCAGTAAGACCATCAACTCTTTTTAACCAAACAATTTTTAGAGATGACAGAAAACTTTTCACGTCAACCATCTTTAATCCTCCATCTTCATAGGGTTGGGTGACCGTAGTTCTTTTAATTAGTGGCATATTAATCTTTATGCGGATATTCTGTGTCTGCAGACGTAGTAGAATGTTTATACCTTTTTGGGAGACGTCTGTCGAGGATGACCCTTGTAATTTATGTTTCATGCTGCTTAAAAAGCATGGAATGTAGGCGACTTTCTTTTTCCGGAGTATTCAGTTCTAAACATGATGCAGCGAAGGTTACATGAAGGTTATGTAAATATGTGCTGTATAGGGTGATAGATAAGACTGTAACTGAAAGGAAATCTGCGAATGAATAATAAGCCTTGGTGGGACATTCATCACTTCATCTTATGTCACCAATATGTCTGCACATTTTCTTTATGTTGATAATATGCGACTGTGCAGGTGTCATGCGTGTGTGTCTGTGTGTTGGGGGGGGGGAGTAGGTAGTGAGGGGTGTGTCTATTTTAGTTAGTCACGTTTACGTCAGTGCGTCTGTGTGTGTGTGTTGCGTGTGTGAGAGGAGGGGGGTAAGGTGTGTGTCTGTGCGTGTGTCTGCGTGCGTGCCGGCGTGTGTGCGTGTGTGTGTATGTGTGTATGTGCGTGTGCAGGGGCGGATCCAGGGGGGGTTTCCTGGGTTTCCGGACCCCACCCCCCTCCCCCAAGCCTAAAAACAAAAATGGAGAACAAAAAGTTGTTGTTTTCTAAATAAAGAAACAAATTTGAAAATAAAGAAAACATGATGGCTCAGTTTGCGCCAGATTGTTTCACTTTCCTTGTATTTATCAAAATTGTCCTTTGTGCCCCCGGGCCCCCCTAAAAGCCGGCCTTAGTCTTCTATAATGACAGTTTTGGAAGGTACTTCGGTAATTGTCGGCTGAGGTTGCACTAGATTGCTCAATTTTCCTTGTTTTTATCATTATTTTTCGGAGTTGAGGGGGGGGGGGGGGGGGCTTCGCGTCGTCGATCTGTCCCTAAAAGAAATTTGGAAACCCCCCTCCCCTTAAAAATGTTGTGATCCGCCCCTGGTGTGTGTGTGTGTGTGGGGGTGTGTGTGTGTGGGGTGTGTGTGTGTGTGTGAGTGTGTGTAATGTATGTGTGCACGTGCGTGCGTGTATGTGCGTGTGTGTGTGTATTTGTGTGTGTGTGTGTGTGTGTGCGTGTGTGTGTGCGTGTGTGTGTGTGTGTGTGTGTGTGCGTGTGTGTGTGCGTGTGTGTGTGTGTGCGTGTGTGTACAGCAATTGAGATATGTTTAGAAGGTACTCAACCGACCTCACTTTTTTTTTGTCTTCGTCTATTTATTTATTTGTTTGTTTATTTACTTTTGTATTTATTTATGTATTTATTTATTATCTATTTATGTATTTATTTATTTATTGTACTTATCATTTATTTATTTTGTTGATTCATTTACTTATTGATGAATTAATCAATTAATGAATTGATTGATTCATTGATTTTTAGATTCAGAGATTTTGTATATGTTATTTATTTCTTTATTCATTTATTTTTATGTATTGATTGATTTATTGATTGGTTGATCTATTTATCTATACTGGGATGGTGTTTGGGGACTTATTCATTAACTTGATTATTATTGTCCCCGGAAAGGAATTTATTTGTGACTTGTATGAGCGATGGCAAGTGTCTGTCTGTCTGTCTGTCTGTCTGTCTGTCTGTATGTCTCTCTCTCTCTTTCTCTCTGTGTCTCTCTCTGTGTCTCTGTCTCGCTCTCTCTCTCTGTCGACCCTCACCTAACCTTACCTTACCATACCCCTTACCTTACCTTACCTCACCTCACCTCACTTTACCTTACCTTACCTAACCTCACCTCACGTCACCTTACCTTACCTTACCTCACCTCACCTCATTTTACCTTACCTTACCTCACCTCACCTCACCTCATTTTACCTTACCTTACCTAACCTCACCTCACGCCACCTTACCTTACCTTACCTCACCTCACCTTTACCTTTACCTTACCTCACTCCCTGTCTGCTTTGGGGTTTCAGCACCAAGCCGGATGCCGACCATCATTGCGAATTTGATGTCGAGGAACATGACCGGGCTTACCGGTTTGCTCGGCCCAAACGGTATGGCCACCTAAAAGAAATTTGGAACCCTCCCCCCCTTAAAAATGTTGTGATCCGCCCCTGGTGTGTGTGTGTGTGTGTGTGTGTAATGTATGTGTGCACGTGCGTGCGTGTATGTGCGTGTGTGTATGTGCGTGCGTGTATGTGCGTGTATGTGTATTAGTGTGTGTGTGTGTGTGTGTGTGTGTGTGTGTGTGCGTGTGTGTGTGTGTGTGTGTGTGTGTGTGTGTGTGTGTGTGTGTGCGTGTGTGTACAGCAATTGAGATATGTTTAGAAGGTACTTAACCGACCTCACTTTTTTTTTGTCTTCGTCTATTTATTTATTTGTTTATTTACTTTTGTATTTATTTATGTATTTATTTATTATCTATTTATTTCTTTATTCATTTATTGTACTTATCATTTATTTATTTTGTTGATTCATTTACTTATTGATGAATTAATCAATTAATGAATTGATTGATTCATTGATTTTTAGATTCAGAGATTTTGTATATGTTATTTATTTCTTTATTCATTTATTTTTATGTATTGATTGATTTATTGATTGGTTTATCTATTTATCTATACTGGGGTGGTGTTTGGAAACTTATTCATTAACTTGATTATCATTGTCCCCGGAAAGGAATTTATTTGTAACTTGTATGAGCGATGGCAAGTGTCTGTCTGTCTGTGTCTGTTTGTCTGTCTGTATGTCTCTCTCTCTCTTTCTCTCTGTGTCTCTCTCTGTGTCTCTGTCTCGCTCTCTCTCTCTGTCGACCCTCACCTAACCTTACCTTACCTTACCCCTTACCTTAGCTCACCTCACCTCACCTCACTTTACCTTACCTTACATAACCTCACGTCACCTTACCTTACCTTACCTTACCTCACCTCACCTCATTTTACCTTACCTCACCTCACCTCACCTCATTTTACCTTACCTTACCTAACCTCACCTCACGCCACCTTACCTTACCTACCTCACCTCACCTTTACCTTTACCTTACCTCACTCCCTGTCTGCTTTGGGGTTTCAGCACCAAGCCGGATGCCGACCATCATTGCGAATTTGATGTCGGGGAACATGACCGGGCTTACCGGTTTGCTCGGCCCAAACAGTATGGCCACCTTTAGATCTATGTTGCCCGGCTGAGCCGCGCCATGATGGAGGACCCAGCGGCGATGATGGCGGGCGGGGGCTACGAGACGGTGCCAAGTACAGCGGGGCGCAGTCATCTGACGGTTCTCCGACGCTGCGCTTTCACTCTTCGTCACTCTGAGAGTTTCCGGGACTGTCTCGAGTTCCCTTGAGGCTCAGAAGCTTTGAATGATTCGTCGGGGTTGTTGGTGTCTGTCTGCTTGTCTGTCTGTTTTGCGTGCCCCCCCCCCCCCCCCTCCCCCAGTCTCACTGCTTGGTTGCTTCTTTTATGCAAGCTAGCAGCCAGAGTTTTATTTTCATTCTCTGCACACAAAAATTACGAAGTTGTCCTTCCGGATTACACAGTTTTTCTTCATTTATTTATTTATTTATTAAGGAGATTTCTATAGCGCATAACTAAAAGCACAATGCGCTTACTCCCTTGTACTTTCAGTGTCCAACCAAGAAGGGTTTTAAAAATGTCCAAGCAGTGTCCTACGGCCTTCAGCCTTTAGAACTGCCCGTCAGCTGTCTGTGTAACACTCGGCCCTACTCTGTTGAAAAAAAAGAACAGTAGCAGTAAAAAGGCGAATAACAGACTAACGTCCTTGTCACCTTGAAGACGTTTTATTGCCTCTTGGAGTCGTTTGCACTCGACTGCAAGCTTTAATGTCAAAATACTGGAATAAAATACATAATGCTTAGCAAGTTGTGTACTCACCTGTTATTCGGATTTTTGTGAATGCGCGTGCGTGTTTTCGTCTGTGTTTCTGCAAATTAGGCAAAACGAAGAGAGCGCGAATGAAGAATAATGTACACAACGATGCATTCAGAATGTGAAACAATGATGCTGCATTTTTCAATTGTTACCAACATAACTCCCTTACTTCACATTTTGTTTGTTTGTTTGTTTGTTTAACGCCCAGCCGACCACGAAGGGCCATATTAGGGCGGTGCTGCTTTGACATATAACGTGCGCCACACACAAGACAGAAGTCGCAGCACAGACTTCATGTCTCACCCAGTCACATTATTCTGACACCGGACCAACCAGTCCTAGCACTAACCCCATAATGCCAGACGCCAGGCGGGGCAGTCACTAGATTGCCAATTTTAAAGTCTTGGGTATGACCCGGCCGGGGTTCGAACCCACGACCTCCAGATCACGGGGCGGACGCCTTACCACCAGGCCAACCGTGCCGGTCTTAATTCACATACTTTAACATATACACGCACGGATGTACAAACACACACACACACACACACACACACACGCACGCACGCACACACACACACACACACACATACATAAACTAACAAACACATAAACGCACAAACACACGCACACATAAACGCACACACACATACATATAATGATTATATATATACACACATAAACGCACAAACAAACGCACACACACACACACAGAGACACACACGCACGTGCACACACACACTTACACTCACTAACACACACTTACACGCACACACATATACACACACACACACACATACATACACACACACACACACACACACATAAACGCACACGCACACACACATAATTATATACACACATTATACGTTATTTGCGTGTTTGACCAAAATATGACATTTTACACAGATCGAGACAGTCATTGTTCTCCGAGACCGCGATAGCGGTCGAGGTGAACAATGACTGTCGAGATCTGTGTAAAATGTCATATTTTGGTCAAAAACGCAAATAACATTTATGTATCGATCGAATTCCTTTCAGGTACTATGACTTTGTTGTTGTTTTGACGATTGAACGAGCCCGGGCACACACACATGCAATCAAACACATAAGCTTCATATTTGGGCGTTTCAGGTTGACCGAAACTTCAAAGGAACTACAAAACACACGTCATGTACTGACTTTGTTGTTGTTTTGACATTGAACAGCACACACACATGCAATCAAACACATGACGTGTGTTTTGTAGTTCCTTTAAAGTTTCGGTCAACCTGAAACGCCCAATTATAAAGTTTTGTAGGCCTCTGACGTCACATGGCTCAAAGAAGGGAAATCCAATGTCCAATCGATACATATATTGCTATTTCATATTTTACGTGGATTTCCATTGGTCAATTGGGCAAAACTGAGCTCAGTGCAAAAGTGATATCGACATTTCCGTCGATATCAGTTTTGATATCGACGACCTCTTTATTGCTTCCCCACTTCAAAAACAAAAACACCTAAATTTAAAAACAAACAAATATATATGAAAATGTAATTAGCCCAGAATTTAGTTGAGCAAGTGAAGACTTTTTAAAAGGAAAGACATTTTAAAATACTGAAAAGTACAAGAAAAGAGTGAACAAATAGAAATAATCAGAGGGAGGAATATGGAACAGCCAAAACTGAGACAAATACTTTTGTAACTTCTTTACAGAAAATACAAAATGTCCAGAGAATTAGCAATATATCTAACATTGACTGACTGTGTGATGATATCTTCTGCCATTGGTCTGTTTCGACAGTGATATCAAAATCGAGACCGTCTCTACAGACCATAGCAGAAGATATCATCACACAGTCCGTCAATATTGGGTAATATACGCACACACACACACACACACATAAACGCACAAGCAAACGCATACACACATGGTGGCCTTTGACCCAGAACGAACAAAAGCCAACAAGCCAACGCTCGAAGTTCGATTGCACGAAATTCACGGTGCGGGGTGCGACTTGCCCTTCTTTTTACATTCAGTCAAGTTTTGACTAAATGTTTTAACATAGAGGGGGGAATCGAGACGAGGGTCGTGGTGTATGTGTGTGTGTGTGTGTGTGTGCGTGTGCGTGTGTGTGTGTGTGTCTGTGTGTGTGTGTAGAGCGATTCAGACTAAACTACTGGGCCGATCTTTATGAAATTTGACATGAGAGTTCCTGGGTATGATATCCCCGGACGTGTTTTTCCTTTTTTCGATAAATACCTTTGATGACGTCATATCCGGCTTTTTGTAAAAGTTGAGGCGGCACTGTCACACCCTCGTTTTTCAATTAAATTGATTGAAATTTTGGCAAAGCAATCTTCGACGAAGGCCGGGGTTTGGTATTGCATTTCAGCTTGGTGGCTTAAAAACTAATGAGTGAGTTTGGTCATTAAAAATCGGAAACTTGTAATTAAAATTATTTTTTTATTAAACGATCCAAAAACAATTTCATCTTATTCTTCGTCATTTTCTGATTCCAAAAACATATACATATGTTATATTTGGATTAAAAACAAGCTCTGAAAATTAAAAATATAAAAATTATGATCAAAATTAAATTTCCGAAATCGTTTTAAAAACTATTTCATCTTATTCCTTGTCGGTTCCTGATTCCAAAAACATATAGATATGATATGTTTGGATGAAAAACACGCTCAGAAAGTTAAAACGAAGAGAGGTACAGTAAAGCGTGCTATGAAGCACAGCGCAATCGCTACCGCGCCAAACAGGCTCGTCACTCAGTTTCACTGCCTTTTGCACTAGCGGCGGACTACGTTCAGTTTCATTCTGTGAGCTCCACAACTTGACTAAATGTAGTAATTTCGCCTTACGCGACTTGTTTTTTGTTTCTTTTTTTTTAATTTTTTTTTCTTTTTTTTTACATTTTTTTTTTTACTTTCTCTGCTGGTTAACGCTCGGTTTGATATGCACACACACACACACACACACACACACACACACACATACACACACACATACGAGACTGTGCCAAAAGGTCAGGTGTCATGTCTACTGTCCCGAATGACACACGATTGCTGACATTTCACCATTGCCAACAGAATAAACAAATAAGAAATAGGTAGAAAATGAATGTGAAAACTGACTTTAATTGTTGATCAGTATTTTCTATACCACTAACAAATAATCTACTTGCACATAGCTGTTTGGCAAATGTATGTTGCATGGGACACACTGACATGAAAGTGGAAGATGTTTTTCCCTCTAGAGAAACTACATATCAAGTTACACTTTTTGTGCTCTTCCATTCCAGTTGGCAATCAATTGTTAACGCATGTTATTAGAAAAAATAGAACGAAAACAGATTAGATAGAATGAAAAATGTACTGGTGATGTCATTTGGGACATACTGACATGAAAACGTCACCTTTTGGCACAGTCTCACACACACACACATACAAAAAATATGTAAAAAAAAATGGAAACTGGTAGATACAGCAATACACCTAGGGAGAATAGATTATGTGAAACATGTGGAGTACTAGAAGATGAAATACATTTTCTAGATAACTGCATAGAAAACAACCAATTACAAAAATCTTTCATGAGTGAAATTAATCGACCTATCTATTCATATGATGTACCAAGTCAACTTTTGCAAGTAGACAATGTACAAACTAAATTGGGAGAATTTGTATATATAATTGCTTCCAACACACACACATAAACGCACAAACAAACGCACACATACACAGACACACACAAGCATTTATCATTTTCCGTGCGCACTTGGTCTTGTGCTTGCGTGTACACACGAAGGGGGTTAACTTCACTAGCAGGTCTGCACATAAATTGACCTGGGAGATCGGAAAAATCTCCACTCTTAACCTACCAGGCGGCAGCGACCGGGATTCGAACTCACGACCTCCCGATTAGGAGGCCGATGTCTTACCATCACGCCACTGCTCTCGTCGCGAAGTCGACTTCGCCTAGTTAAGGACAGGCGTTTCAAGAGCGAATCTGTCATCCGCGGACAACCGCAGTCGACAGACTTCACAGTAATCCAAATGCCCAAGTCGAGGGTTAAATTTACCTACATTACTCGCACGTGAAAATGGCCAATTTTGAAGACGAAGCTTGTCACGGCCCGCTTTGACTAACTATGATCGAGACCTCTTGTAATTCCTTTGTGTGACGTCAAATCCTCTGACAATTCACAGTGCTCTCTTCGCTGAGACCTGTCTTTACACGTACGTGCTGTTTATCATACAGGTGACACCACTGACCTGCGACGCTGAAAATGACAATCCTCGATCGCGTCTCCCACTGGCAACCACTATGGAATCCACCGACTTCGGACTTCCAACCGGCAAGAGCAGGCCCCTGTCCGTGGCCTTTTCACCTTCCCGAGCCTCGACTTCAGCACCGGAAATGATGTCATGGAAGGAAGTGGCCGTCACCTTCGATCGCTTCCTGTTTTACTCCTTCACCATATTTCTGACGAGCGCCACTGTTATTGACGAGCCGCAGGAGCGGCGAGTCATATATGGTCTCGGCTCGAAAGCTGTCTGTGGAGGCTGCGTGCTATAAATAGCTGACCTGCTGCGCGAGCAGTCACTGCAGAGTTTTGAGATAACTTTGTAACACGTTTTATTTTATGCTCCTCAAGAATACAACTTTGGGCAACGTGCCACGTAAAACTACACGCAACAAGGATTCAGTAGGTACCAAACATGCCTTGGTCAGAAGTAGAATGTAAATGAATCTTTATAAAGAATTATTCCCCCCTCTGCTTCTTTACCTCTGTAAACTTGTAGGGGTAGTTATTTTTCGATAATGACCCAGCAACCAAACAAATAACGACCCAGCAACAGCCTGAATCCTCGATAGTGCAATGGGTTGAGAAGCTGTTCTGTTTCGGTACTACTTTTTGCGACTGAAAAGTTCCGAACGCTCTAATGTACGAAGTATACATCTCTGGAGCAAACAATACAAACATACCGCATTTAAATTAACAACTACAGGCCTGAACACATGAATCTCCATATAAAATCCATGAGTTCGGTTGTTTTCTGAATCTAGATCAGACGTTCATCACAAGCAATTTCCCAAGGCAAGTAACTCATACTTTGTCTAGCGACAAGAGTAGTTCCCCTTCTTTTCACTCAGTTTCTTCGACAACAGACTGCAATCCGACGGTCAGTTTTCAACAATATTTCATTTAATAAACAGATCACACGCAACCAAATGCACACATCTCATCAATTTAAACAACATAAAGCGGTTTCATACACTATTTTCCCCAGAAAAGTAACTTCATACAGTTTTTAACGTTGGAACACGGGTGCAAAAGTTCGTCTGCTAGTCCCATTTGACGAAAGAACATTATCCTAACCGATACCAAAACATATACAGAACACACAATATCTGCCTTTGCCGCCACAGCAGAATAACAGCATATCTGTGTACTTGATTTTAGTCCAAAATAGGAAAACTGACAAGAAGTGTTAACAGAATGGAATGATTTGCACGGAACTATACAACCGCGCATTAATCGATCGCCTGCGCAGGTTGACTGGTTGAGTGAATAGGATTCGATCAAACTTTCGCAAAAAACCTCCTCTTTTCTTTGAATAACTGAAGAAAGGAGGAATAAAGAGGTTACACACCTCGTCTCAGTGATTATAAAAAATAATGGTCTCAGTTCGCGGTCATGAAAAAGCTCGCTAAAGCTCGCATTTTTCATGATCCGCTAACTTCGACCATTATTTTTGATAATCACTGAGACTCGGCATGTAACCTCTACGTAGGCTACTTCAAACGACAGCCGCAGCCACGGTTGGGTTCACGGCATCAAACCGATGCGACTCTCCGTCATATCATACACGTAATCAATCAAATAGATGACTAATAAAGTCATGTAAAGTACATGTATACGTCTATGGTCGGACATAAGAAAGGAGAGTGTTTGATAGTTATGCAGATTTGCTTTCTTTTTTGACAAATCAATACAACTGTTTGTATGAACTGACCCCAGTTCATTTTTCATCAATGCATACACATACAACTGACGTTGAGCAGATGTCTTCTGAATCACCCAAAACCTTGACTGATTTGGACGGAAAAACTACTGCATTTGTGAACCTGACTGATTTGACCCCAGTTCATTTTTCGTCAATGCATACACATACAACTGATGTTGAACAGATATCTTCTGCATTGCCCAATACCGTAACTGATTTGGACGGAAAAACTACTCAATTTTTTTTTCTTCTTTCTCATCATTTTTTTGCTTTTAAAATAATACATAACAACTACCACAATTTTCAAAAATAACAGATTGCAACAACATTCCTATTTTAAGCTCAGCCACACGCCGACATGGAAGTTCAATGGTACTTTCAAACTTTTTCTTCTCTTCGTCGTATTTGATTTCTTTCTATTTCATAAGTCGATTGCATATGATTTCGGCTCGTGTTCATCGTGAGATGAACTTAGTTTCTTGTCTTCCTATTGGTTTTGGGGTCGGAGGAAGCTTGTCTGGTTGATTTTTCGCAACTGTAAACTAGGTTCTTTTTGCTGCTGGTGACAATAGGGGGGGATCACTTAATTCTAACCATAGTTTCCTTAAATTTGTTTACGTTTTCACTAAGATGAATAAAAGTCAATTTCAATTGCATCCTAGAAACAGTGTATTATTCAGATATATAATTTACAAAGTCTTTGATAGTATGATATGGGCGGGGATGTGACTGTATTGATATCACAAGAAGTTACACCGGACAGAGGCATGCAAGACAAGCAAGCAAGTGTGTGTGAGTGTATGAGTTGTTATGTGTGTGTCAGAGTGTGTGTGTGTGTGTGTGTGTGTGTGTGTGTGTGTGTGTGTGTGTGTGTGTGTGAGAGTGTGTGTGTGTGGACACCCATTCCAACAAAGCTACAGGAAAGACATTTATGAACGGTTGCATGTTTATTCTTCCACATATTTGCCCCTGTCATTGTTTCTGATTTTCAGGAATAATGTGTTTCGAAACTTCACACCAAGCGCCGGTACAAAGTTCACAGTCAAGGTTCGTCATCTCTGGCTACCCTCTCTCCTCTTGCCGAAGAACTGAAATGAGACAGATAAAGCTGGCACTAAGTTATCTGGAATCTTTCATGGTTCCTGGCATAAGATTCATGAATCAGAAATGATTACTGGAACAAATTAAAGATATCAGACACCAGTCTATGTTAAAACATTTAGTCAAAACTTGACTGAATGTAACAACAGCAAGCCTACGGCTTATAGTGGTGAAAATCAAACTTGCAATCTAGAAATAAATAAAGATGGCAAACAGTCAGGTTATTACATATTATGCAAAACAAAACAAGAAAAAAAAATCTGTAACACAAAATTATAATTCAAATTTTAAAAAAGAAAGAAAAAGGTTATGCGCAAAACTAAACAACAACAAAAAGACACAAAATCAATCAGTTCAACTCCAAAATATTCCAAATTTAGAAGAAGAACCAAAAAGAGGGTAAGGGTTAGGTGGTAGGACAACTTCTGCTCACCTTAGAGATAGCGGCCACGGCGGGGGGGAACCGGTCAAGCGTGATGGTTTGCTGTGAGATCCAGGTGGGCAGTTTGCTGGTCACACTCGGTCGAGCGTAGCGCTGGTCGGCCAGAATGATGGCAGCATAGTCTTCTTTGTGACGTATGGCGCGACCTGTGGGATGAAGAGTCAACGGGGTAAAGTGAAATGCCCTCGCAGTTTTTTTAAAATTTGTTATAATGTCCGTGTATGTATGTGATTAGAGTAGTCAATCTCTGGGCAAGGGCTGGTTGAAAAAAATGCTCGTTTGTATTGCTTTTGCCACAACCTTCGTAGAGTCAAATTTGATTTGACTTGATTTCAATCATGTCTATTGGCAGAAATGTCACCTGCATAAAGCGAATGTCGCAGCACTGCTTCTTTCAATCACTTTTATTAGCACACAAACACCCACTGAACGCTTGTGTGCATATATACATGTATACATATACAGTATTTTTGTAACTGCTTCCATATACAAGGCGCAACTTCACTTGTAATGTAAACATGATTAAAAAAAAAGAAGCCCAGATGGAGCTTTTTGTAGTGCACAAACACGCACACATATAATATATTAACACACACACACATTACCAATCGACTGGTTGCCAGCCTTCATACACATGTTTCACACATACACACACACATTACCAATGGTTCATACACAAGTTTTCATAGCACACACACACGCACACACGCGCGCACACACACACGCACACACACACATTACCAATGGACTGGTTGACAGCCTTCATACACAGGTTTTCATAGTGCACCTGGCCAGCCTGCCTCCCTTTCTCGTCACGGGGCTGGCAATACACACGTTGATAATGAACAGTATTGCGATTTTACGGGTTTCATGAGGAATCTTAAACTAACCATTGGCCAAAGAGGCACCCTCTATCGATCATCAATTGATATATCGTAGGAAGTCGTAAAAGCGAAGTGATGGTTTGTGTCCCTTTGACTGTCGGTTGCAGCACACTTGGACAACGGCAACTATGAACTTACAAACTTTGTGTTGAGGGCACAATGTAATTACAACGTTTGTGTTGATGGCGCGATGTTCTTTTAAAACTAGCGTTGAGGGTACAATGAATTACAAAGTTTGTGTATTATATACCAAGCTGTACTTAAAAAGTAATAGTTGACAGTATAATGCACTCACAATGACAGAACGATGTACTTACATAAGACAAATATAAGACGTAAGATAATTTATTGTCCATACAATTAAACAATGGGTGTAAAAGTGTGGTTAATCTGCTCTTAAAACAACCAAACAACATATGACAACAACCCTAAACATAAAAGCAATAACACATTCGAAATAATAATTGACAGTACAGTGTATGTAGGCCCTACAACAACAGTACAATGCACCTACACTGAGAGTACAATGTACTTTTACACTGAGAGTACAATGTTCTTACAAAGTTTGCGTTTAGGTAGTCCATCTTCTCTTTCAGCTCTGGAGATTTGATGTTAGGGTAGGGCATCCCCACCATGAGCACACATCTGTAATGAGACAAGTATGTTTGTCATCATTTCACAAGTTTTCATTCATAACTACCTGGGTAACAACAAAAAAACAATGTTCATATGTGACGAGTCGAGGTATACACGTAGTCGAATGGGTTTGAGCTTCAGGTGAAATGTGGATTGTCAAAGTAAAAGCCAATCAGGCAGTTTATTTGATTGCTTAAGCATAACGTTTCTGTTCTCTCCTGTATTGAAATCTGTAATACATAATTGCTCTTCCGACTTTATCGTGGAACAGAGTTTTCTTTCACACTCGATTAGTGCATGCATAACTCAGCATGACGACTTCATTAGACAATTAACATCATCTCGTGTGAAAGAAAACAAGTTTCAATAGCAGGTATAGTAATCACTCACGATGTTAGGTTAGGCCATGCTAATCCATATCTGTCAACTCCCACCTGCCCAGTTGTCAGAGAAGTTGATTTCATTTCATTTCATTTCACTGACTCTGGTATCCCAGTGCTGGGAAATTCGGGTCGCTTCCTCCCAGTGGAAAGCTAGCATCAACAAGAGTCGCGCTACCCAGCGGTGTGCGTGTTTAGGTGCAACCAGCCACCTGCACTTATGGCAGAATGACCGAGGTTCTTCTACGTGCCCCTGTGGTGACACGGGGGTGGGACATGGATACCGCATCTGAGTCTGCACATCGAGTTGACCCGTGTCCGGCCTGGCCTTGATTCAAACAAGCGACGTTAGGATCACAAGTCGACCCAGTGCTCTACCAACTGAGCTACCCGGCGGCTCCTCTGGAGTTGATGATGACAACACTATACGTACCTGCCCAGTTCGTCAGAGAAGTTGATGCCTTCGCTCATCTTGCCTCCCACCACGCACATCAACACCGCTCCTGTGGGGCTTCCTGGGCTGGGCACCCTGCATTTCTGTACACAGTACGTGGGTTATTTACACAAGGTTCAGTACTCGGTCCCATCCTTTTCATCATGTACCCTAAGCCCCTCTCCACACTGATTCAAAACCATTCTGTTTTAAATCAGTCTTTTGCTGATGACACCCAGCTGTATAAACCCAGTCCCCCTGCAGAGACACATTCCGCCATCCAGACCATTCAGACATGCATCACTGATGTTAAATCTTGGATGGTCGATAACAAACTTAAGCTGAATGATGATAAGACTGAAGTCTTACTGTGCAAAAAGAAGAACACTACACTTCCCTCTCCCCAACCTATTTCTGTTCAACTGAATAGGCAACACCGACATTCTTTTCTCACCATCAGCTAGAAACCTTGGATTCACCCTTTCATCTGACATGACCCTTAACAAACATATATCTTTAGTCTGTAGAGCAGCTTATTTTGAGCTTCGTAAGATCAGCACCATTTGCCACACACTCTCCTCTCAAACAACTAACACTCTTGTTTGTGCCTTTGTTCTTTCTAAATTTGACTACTGCAACTCTCTTCTCTCTGGCTGTCCTCTGTACCTCCTGCATAAACTACAAAAAGTCCAAAACTCGGCAGCACGCCTCATTCTCAAAGCACGAAAACGAGATCACGCAACACCACTTCTTCGCACACTGCACTGGTTACCTATTCAAGCCCGCATTGACTACAAACTGTCCACCCTCTGCTTTAACTTCTTTTCTGGCTCGTCTCCTGCTTACTTCTCTGAACTCCTCACCGTCTATTCTCCAGCAAGACAACTCCGTGCCTCTTCTGACTGTCGCTTCCTTACCATTCCACACACCAAAACCAAAACATACGGACAACGCACTTTCACTTTCTGCGCACCCACACAATGGAATTCTCTCCCCTTTCACATCCGCCACTCTCAGTCACCCCAAGCATTCAAACGAGCACTAAAAACACACCTCTTCAAGAAATACAACCCCTCATTTTGTTGTTTTAGTGATAATGTGATAATGTATATAAACATCTAGGGCTGTTTTCAGTATTGTTGATAACATGTTCTGTTTGATTAAGGGTATTCAGCTGGTATTTTCTTGTTTTCACTACCTATTTTATTCATGTTTTTATTACTTAGTTAGTGGAAGAATCTTTTGTAATGTATGTTTGATGGTGTATGCTTTTAATTAAGCGTTGTTGACTATGAATGTAGATGTAAATGCTTGTATAACTGTGTTTTAATTTTAAATGTGTCAAGCGCAAAGAGCATAATTGTAAAGTTATGATGTTGCACTATCAGGCATGGGAATTGAAAATTGTAAAAAAGGCGGAAAATTTATAACTGAAGACGCCGGAAGCGTCAAGTCGACGGCGCGAAGCGCCTAGCCTTACTAGGGGGGTCCGGGGGCATGCCCCCCCGGAAATTTTTTTTCTCCAAAGAACCCAGATGGTGCAATCTGGTGTCATCTGAGCTCCAAGTTTGCCATTAAATTCTGTTTTTAGAATCAGTTTTTAGTACAAAAATGTACCAAATTTTGCTTACATGTATTATATATGGTTTAAATTTGTAAAAAAATTTATCTGTTGAGACAAACAGGAAAATGTAACTTGTAACACAATCTGTGCAATCTGGTTTACTTTCAAACATAATAGTTCAATAACTGAGGCGGGCGGTAGCAGTGCGTGAACAAAGTACGGAAAGTTTTCGCGGGCTTTTGCGCAAAGGCCAAAGTAACCGGTGCTTTTTTTGTGTGCCTCCCCCCTTTATTTTTTCGGCGGACACTTTTGCATTTTCGGCGGAACAAAAAAAAAATTCGGCGGAAATCCGCCATTCGGCGGACAATTCCCATGCCTGAAGTCTATATAAATGCTCATTTATTATTATTATTATTATTATTATTAAGTCATTATACCGGACATGTGCTATTTACACAAGTTATTTCTGTTGCATGTCATTGACAAAGCATAGTCTCGAAAGACGAAGGCACATGTTGTTTACACAAGTCATAATTATCTTTACACATGACATTGATTATTTACACAAGTCATTTCTGTCACATAGAGTACTGTTTATGTATTGGGATTGACTGAACATCATGTTTGGGTAAGGCTACCTCACGCACACACACATACACACACACATGCACACACACACACACACACATACACACACACACACACACACAAATACACACACACACACACACACACACACACACACACACACACACACACGTACACACACAAACACACACACACACACACAAACACACACACACACGTACACACACACCACCACCACCACCACCCACATTTCGATTACTGGTCTATCTGAAAACATTGATTTAAAACTAGACTAAATGTAAAAACACCAAGGGAAAACAAGACATACCTGGATAACACTGCTATACTGACTCAGCACATGCTCCACTTGAACTGCATTCTTCGGCTCTCGGAAAATCTGGACGAAAACAAGACAATGCAATAGATGATTTTCGGAAATAACTCCGTCGGGTTTATATGGCAGTCTCTTTGTTTTTGGATTTTTTTTTTATATGGGTTGTGAAAGAGTGAATACCCTCCCCTTGCTTTTCCTCTCACAAATAACTTCACACGTGCTCCTGTCCACGTGTTTCCGACACACCCCTCGCTGGTGATTGGCCCCTCAAATGTTTGTCCGAGTAAAACGCGAGGACATTCACTCTTTTACAAGCCCGTCAGAGTTATTTTCGGATTTGTCTATTCTTCAAATCTGAGAAAATCAGGTCTAAACAAGTCGCGTAAGGCGAAATTACTACATTTAGTCAAGCCGTGGAACTCACAGAATGAAACTGAACGCACTGCATTTTTTTCACAATGACCGTAGTCCGCCGCTCGTGCAAAAGGCAGTGAAATTAACGAGCCTGTTTAGCGCGGGGGTGGTTGCGCTGTGCTGCATAGCACGTTTTTCTGTACCCAGGGTCCCCACTGGTTTTTAGAAACAAAATTCCATGACTTTTCCATGACTTTCCATGAGCCTCAATAACATTTTCCATGACTAGATCCACAGGTCGCCATTTCCGAACACGCAAACTTTTTACGTGTTGTCGCTGCCAGTTTTGACGCTGGCTTGCTTTGCGCTGAGTCAGTTTCTACGCAGTGTCTCTTCGACAAGCAAGTCAAGCACTTGCTACGCAGTCAGATTATCGGTAATGTTTGCTGGTCCTGTCATTTCACTAAACTGGACCAGCCACTGTTTGTATCCATCTGCACTTTCGTAAATTCCGTTTCGTAACCGTCACTGTGACTTGACGAACTGTCATTTTTTTCACCGCGATACACAGTTCATTGCGAAGATCTTCCTCGGTAATTCGTTCCAGTTCCGCATACTTTTTGTTGTCAAGAAACAACTCGAAAGAAAGTTTCAAACTCATCATCCTCCATCTTGCTTGTCGAAGCGCTAAAGTACTTTATCGATGCAAAAACAAAAGCAGAAAACTTCGACGAAACCGACTCAAATGCAGCGCAGACGACACAACGAGATAACGGAAGGAAGTGAGCCTCGCTTTGGCTCAAGTGCCGTTAAAAATACCGTTATTCTCGTATGCAAATACGAACGAGAAGTTGGTCATACGAACAAGCCTTGTGCTGGCGACACAAATCGCTGCTGGCTGGCAAAGGGGGGGGGGGGGGGGGGGGGGGGAATGGCTGGGCAACGAAAATCGCTGCTGGCGTGCTAAAGGTTAATTTTTGTTAAATTCCATGACTTTTCCATGACTTGAATTGAAATTCCATGACTTTCCAGGCCTGGAAAATTAAAAATCAAATTCCATGACTTTCCAGGTTTTCCATGACCTGTACGAACCCTGTGTACCTCGCTTCGTTTTAACTTTCTAAGCGTGTTTTTAATCCAAACATATTATATCTATATGTTTTTGGAATCAGGAACCGACAGGGAATACGACGAAATCGATTTCGGAGAAAAAAAATTTAATCATAATTTTTATATTTTTACTTTTGAGAGCTTGTTTTTAATCTGAATATAACATATGTATATGTTTTGGGAATCAGAAAATGATAAAGAATAAGATGAACGTAATTTTATATCGTTTTATAAAAAAATAATTTTAATTACAATTTTCAGATTTTTAATGACCAAAGTCATTAATTAATTTTTAAGCCACCAAGCTGAAATGCAATACCAAAGTCCGGCCTTCATCGAAGATTGCTTGGCCAAAATTTCAATCAATTTTATTGAAAAATGAGGGTGTGACAGTGCCGCCTCAACTTTTACAAAAAGCCGGATATGACGTCATCAAAGACATTTATCCAAAAAATGAAAAAAAGTCTGGGGGTATCATACCCAGAAACTCTCATGTCAAATTTCATAAAGATCGGTCCAGGAGTTTACTCTGAATCGCTCTACACACACACACACACACCCACACACACACATACACACACACACACACACACACACACACACACACACACACACACACACAGACACACAGACACACACACACACACATACACCACGACCCTCATCTCGATTCCCCCTCTATGTTAAAACTTTTAGTCAAAACTTGACTAAATGTAAAAAGGAGTGATTCTTACATTCGGGGTAAATTTACAGAGGTTATGAACAGAAAATCAGAAAAAATCAAAGTCTTTAACAGGAAGGTCTTAAAATTGCGGGTAATTTTACAGAGGTTATGAACAGAAAATCTGATAAATCAAAGTCTTAAAATGAAGGAAGTCTGAAATTGGGGGGTCTTGGGGGTTCAAACTGCACCTTTTTCTTTGCCTCCAGTCTGGCCAGCACGCCGGACTGTTGCCAGTGGGCGGACACGCGTTGCTCATAGTCGTAGGACGGGAAGAAGATGACCACGCCCCCTGGCACCACGCTACACACGTTGATCAGCACACGGCCCAGCTCGTCTAGCTGTAACAAGGACACAATGAGTCTACAACAACAACAACAACAACAACAACAACAACAACAACAACAACAACAACAACAATACGTTGATCAGCACACGGCTTAGCTCGTCTAGCTGTAACAAGGACAGAATGAGTCTACTACTACAACAACAACAACAACACCAACAACAACAACAACAACACTACACACGTTAATCAGCACAAGGCCTAGCTCGTCTAGCTGTAACAAGGACACAATGAGTCTACAACAACAACAACACCAACAACACCAACACCACCACCAACAACAACAACAACAACACTACACACGTTAATCAGCACAAGGCCTAGCTCGTCTAACTGTAACAAGGACACAATCATATTGGGAATTAAATCATCAGGAAGAATCTTCATGTCAATTTTCATAATAATCGCAGTCCAAAAGTCTTCTGTGGCTCACTGGACACACACACACACACACACACACACACACACACACACACACACACACACACACACACACACACACACACACACACACACACACACACACACACACACACACACACTACACACGTTAACCAGGACACGGTCAATCTCGTTTACCTGTAATACGTACACAGATTCTTAAAAAAAACATTAAAAAAAACCCACATTAAAACAACAACAACAAACAACAACAACAACGAAAGAAACAAAGAGAAACTCACAATGCTGATTTACCAAGAAGCAATCAAAGAAAGTAAGAAACAGTAACACGCCATTCTGATTAAC
>NC_090250.1:19576694-19659194 GCF_037325665.1 Littorina saxatilis | reverse complement strand
TTCTGGCACGCAGGCGGAGGTGAGTGACGTAATATCGCTCGCCATTTTAACGTAGAGGGGGAATCGAGACGAGGGTCGTGGTGTGTGTCTGTGTGTCTGTCTGTGTGTGTGTGTAGAGCGATTCAGACTAAACTACTGGAGCGATCTTTATGAAATTTGACATGAGAGTTCCTGGGAATGATATCCTCGGATGTTTTTTTCATTTTTTTCGATAAATACCTTTGAGGACGTCATATCCGGCTTTTTGTAAAAGTTGAGGCGGCACTGTCACACCCTCATTTTTCAATCAAATTGATTGAAATTTTGGTCAAGCAATCTTCGACGAAGGCCGGACTTCGGTATTGCATTTCAGCTTGGTGGCTTAAAAATTAATTAATGACTTTGGTCATTAAAAATCTGAAAATTGTAATTAATTTTTTTATAAAACGATCCAAATTTACGTTTATCTTATTCTTCATCGTTTTCTGATTCCAAAAACATATAAATATGTTATATTTGGATTAAAAACAAGCTCTGAAAATTAAAAATATAAAAATTATGATCAAAATTAAATTTTCGAAATCAATTTAAAAACACTTTCATCTTATTTCTTGTCGGGGGCGAGGATTTAGCTCAGTCGGTAGCGCGCTGTCAGCGTGAGTTCGTCCCCACGTTCGGCGAGAGATTTATTTCTCAGAGTCAACTTTGTGTGCAGACTCTCCTCGGTGTCCGAACACCCCCGTGTGTACACGCAAGCACAAGACCAAGTGCGCACGAAAAAGATCCTGTAATCCATGTCAGAGTTCGGTGGGTTATAGAAACACGAAAATACCCAGCATGCTTCCTCCGAAAAACGGCGTATGGCTGCCTAAATGGCGGGGTAAAAAACGGTCATACACGTAAAATTCCACTCGTGCAAAAACACGAGTGTACGTGGGAGTTTCAGCCCACGAACGCAGAAGCAGAAGAAGATTCCTTGTCGGTTCCTGATTCCAAAAACATATAGATATGATATGTTTGGATTAAAAACACGCTCAGAAAGTTAAAACAAAGAGAGGTACAGAAAAGCGTGCTATGCAGCACAGAGAAACCACTACTGCGCTGAACAGGCTCGTCAGTTTCACTCCGTTTTGCACAAGTGGCGGACTACGGTCATTGTGAAAAAATGCAGTGCGTTCAGTTTCATTCTGTGAATTCCACAGCTTGATAGTAATTTCGCCTTTCGCGACTTGTTTTTGAATTGTCTTCAACTGCATGGAGTGTGCGCGGGGGTGGGGGTGGGGCGCCAGGCGGGTGGGTGGGAAAGGGGGCCGTCTATAGAACCATAAATAGAACCATCTGTGAAAGCATATATAGAACCATATGTAGAAACACACATAGAACCATATGCAAAACCATACTCTGTACTCTAGAACAATAATATAGAACCATATTTTTTTTTAATACAGAACCATATGTAGAACCACACATACATGTATAACCATATTTATGCAAAACCATATTCTAGAACCATATTATGTAGAACCATACGTATATATATATAATGAAGCAACCAAGGACAGAATATGCTTCAATGTCACGACAAAACTAAAACAAGTCGCGTAAGGCGAAAATACAACATTTAGTCAAGTAGCTGTCGAACTCACAGAATGAAACTGAACGCAATGCAACGCAGCAAGACCGTATACTCGTAGCATCGTCAGTCCACCGCTCATGGCAAAGGCAGTGAAATTGACAAGAAGAGCGGAGTAGTAGTTGCGCTGAGAAGGATAGCACGCTTTTCTGTACCTCTCTTCGTTTTAACTTTCTGAGCGTGTTTTCAATCCAAACATATCATATCTATATGTTTTTGGAATCAGGAACCGACAAGGAATAAGATGAAAGTGTTTTTAAAATTGATTTCGAAAATTTAATTTTGATCATAATTTTTATATTTTTAATTTTCAGAGCTTGTTTTTAATCCAAATATAACATATTTATATGTTTTTGGAATGAGAAAATGATGGAGAATAAGATGAACGTAAATTTGGATCGTTTTATAAATTTTTTTTTTTTTTTTACAATTTTCAGATTTTTAATGACCAAAGTCATTAATTAATTTTTAAGCCACCAAGCTGAAATGCAATACCGAAGTCCGGGCTTCGTCGGAGATTACTTGACCAAAATTTCAACCAATTTGGTTGAAAAATGAGAGCGTGACAGTGCCGCCTCAACTTTCACGAAAAGCCGGATATGACGTCATGAAAGACATTTATCAAAAAAATGAAAAAAACGTCTGAGGATATCATACCCAGGAACTCTCATGTCAAATTTCATAAAGATCGGTCCAGTAGTTTAGTCTGAATCGCTCTACACACACACACACACACAGACAGACAGACACACATACACCACGACCCTCGTGTCGATTCCCCCCTCTATGTTAAAACATTTAGTCAAAACTTGACTAAATGTAATTAGCCTCTCCTTTTGCCTTGGGCTGAGGCCTAAAATAAATATTCCTGAGTCCTAAATCTTTTCCCAAACAAACGAGCCTGTCCTACTTTCAACACTAAAGAAGTTCTCCCTAAAAAGGACCACGCACAAAAACAATAAATAAAAATCCCCAAAACTGTCCCCGAACCCTTGGAAAAATCTGCCTCCAGTTGCACGATTTATCCCCGATACCACGTCTCTGAGGGAGAATGTCAGTCGGCAATAACAACATTCACTGAGTGTGAGAGACTTTTTTTCCAAAGCCGCTGTGCAAAGTCACATAAATTGATCTTGATACGTTACAAGCGCCACAAGCAAAAAGTAGACTTCTTATCCTGGACAAACACATATCGCTGTACTGGTTCCAGCAAGATATTCCGGTCAGAGTCAACCTAGGTCAACGTTTTTTGTCTGTCTTCCCAGCAGCTTGGGAGAGGGATGCGCTTGTTGAACCTATTCCCCCCATCTGTCAACTTGGAACAGTCCGCTACGTTCCCTTGCGTTGCCGGGCCTCTTCTATTATTTTTTTGAAAGGGGGATTTCACTCATACGTCTCGCTGGGCGGTTGTGGCTAAACAATGGGATGGAAGGAACATCCCCCCTCCTGCTGGAAGAAAAATAGACTGTTCCATTGATCTTTGGCGGCTAGACATTGAGGTCATGCACACACTTCCACATAGCAGGGGAGGCAGGCTGAGCGGCCGACAAACTCAGTGCACACACGCGGTCAGACATGTTGATGTCGTGTGTGTGTGTGTGTGTGGTGTGTGTGTGTGTGTGTGCGCGTGCGTGCGTACGTGCCTGCAGTGTGTACGTGCGTGTTTGTACGTGTGCGTGTGCGTGCGTGTGTGTGTGTGTGTGAGCATATGTTTGTACGTGCGTGTACGTGCATCAATGCATACCTGTGCTTGTGTGTGTGTGCGCACAAAACACGGATATCAAGATACTAATGAATGTAATACCGTGTATGTGCGCGAGAGCATGAATAAACGTGTATGTGCGTTGTATAAAATACGGGAAAAGTAAGTGGACAATAATAACAATGCTACAGCAACAATAGACGTAAGCTTTCGCAATCATCAAAATAACCATAATTGGTGCAAATCTATCAGTATGATGTTAAAATTTAGTCAGGTTTTGGCCTATCGTTTTTTCCAAGTAACCAGCGTTAACCCCCCTCCCCCTGGGTCAACTGCTAGTGCCTTATGCCCCTTCGTGTGTAAACGCGAGCACAAGATCAAGTGCGCATGGAAAAGATCCTGTAATCCATGTCAGAATTCGGTGGGTTATAGAAACGCGGAAATACCCAGCATGCATCCACCAAAAGCGGCGTGTGGCTGCTTAATGGTATGCTGTTCTTGCTTGATCCATATTAGTGCTAATTGGCATTATTTCACCATAGGGACTAGAACTAGAGGAAAAACAGAAATGGAGGGAAATTGAATTTGTAATGAAATCACAACCCTGTCAAGCTTCTGAGAGCTCTGTCAACCATCCAACACCATCAGCTTGATATCAGCATTCTCTTCACTCTTTTTTGTACACAACAACAAATTCTTTCTGCAAGATATCTGCATTTTAGATCTGTTCTTTTCTTGATTTTCTGCTTAACATTCAAAGAGGTTTCGACAAAGAAGTTCGAATTAGCGACCATGTTGCCGCTAATTCAGGGGGAGACAATGCTTAAGGCAAGCCAAACTTCCTGTTCTGGCTACTTTATATAAGGCACAAAAAAAAAGTTGTATGTTTCTGGTCACCCGACCCTACCTAGTTTTTCCCCGCCGACCCTAGACTTTTTTTTTATTGCATTTGTAAAAAAAAAAAGAAGAAAAAAAGCGTCAAAACGAAAGTAACAGACGGCAGACGACACAAGGGGGATAAACCCGCATCCCTTTTGTCTCATTTGTTTTGTAATGTGTTGTCTTTCTCTTTGTATTGTAAGTCCAGTCTCTTTGCGTCACTGTATAGTTATTTTCTACCCTGACCAAAAAACAAAAAAACACAAAAAATTCCCTACCTACCCACCCTATTTTTTTGTAGCCATGTTACCAGAAACATACAACTTTTTTTTTTTTGGCAAAAGAAACCAATAGGACACCTACTTGAGTGCCAATTTTACCAGAAGGACAGGGCGGGGATGTAGCTCAGTCGGTAGCGCGCTGAATTTGTATCCAGTTGGCCGCTGTCAGCGTGAGTTCGTCCCCACGTTCGGCGAGAGATTTATTTCTTAGAGTCAACTTTGTGTGCAGACTCTCCTCGGTGTCCGAACACCCCCGTGTGTACACGCAAGCACAAGACCAAGTGCGCACGAAAAAGATCCTGTAATCCATGTCAGAGTTCGGTGGGTTATAGAAACACGAAAATACCCAGCATGCTTCCTCCGAAAGCGGCGTATGGCTGCCTAAATGGCGGGGTAAAAACGGTCATACACGTAAAAGCCGTGGGAGTTTCAGCCCATGAACGAACAAACAAACAAACAAACAAACAAACAAACAAACCAGAAGGACTTGAGTATGCAGGAATGAGTGCGGTGACTTACCAAACGAGGACTGTCCCTAGCCTGATAGGTAAAGTCCAGTGGAACACCCGTTGGCCCCACAGCCAAGGTCAAGGCCAGGAGATGGTCAGGCGCTACCACGTGCCCTGTTTAAAATGGTCAACCATTAACAACCACAGCAAACCAAAATGAAACAAAACACAAATTCTGAACGCATACATTACTGAAAGCGGACACCAACAATGGAAAAGAAAGCAGAAAGATACAAAGAAAAAGTAAAGTTCAACTGTAAAAATAACAATCTGTATAGAAATAAGAAACTCTAAAACAAAGAGATAGAACAAAGTTTGTTGTTATTTTTCATTTTAAAAGTTTCAAAAGGTGTTTTTTTAAAAAGAAAAAAAGTTTCATGATTTTATCTTTCAATCAACAAATTAAAGAACAAGATCTTACCGCAAGAAAACTCCATGATCCTGTGGGAGGGAAGGCCAGCAGCATGAAACAGTTGGTCCTTGAACTCGGAGATCTGTAACATGTGCAAGCCACCTTCATCACACATGCCTTGCCAACAGCTGATATCATTAAAAAAAATTTTTTTTTCAAAATCAGCAAATTTATCCAATCCCACCACCATCTTTTCCTCACACACACACACGCACACACAAACGCACGCATGTATGCACGCACGCACACACACACACAATAACACACACATACGGCAGTTATACTTAAAAAATAAAATAACAAAAAAGTTGCATTTCAGTGAGACAGCTTCATTCTGATATAGTAAACTGTTATACAGATGTTATTTATGACAGCAGTTTTCATTAGCAATGCCTCTTTTCATACTCTTCTGTCTGTGTTTTTGTGCTCACGCACATACCGGTACACATTATACAAACACTAAACTACACTCTCACATCCATCTAAATAGAGGATTTTTTAGAAATAACTCTGTCGGGTTTGCACGGGTTCTGAAAGAGTGAGTACCCTTGCATTTGCACAGACAAACATTGCCATGTGCTTCCTGTACCAGTGTGTGAGACACGCCCTCTCGCTAGTGACTGGCCTAAACTGTCATGTGGAAAATAATGTCACATGGGCATGGGAAAACTTTCACCAGCGTGTGTGTGTGTGTGTGTGTATGTAAAAGACTCACAGGCTGCATGGTACCTCCGGCCACAATGACGGCCCTGGCCTCCTGAAGAACGTCGGCGAAATGAACAGCCGGGTTCAGTAACAGGAACTTGATGCTACTAGCACTCAACAAAGCTGAAACACACACACACACACACACACACACATATACACACACAAAATGAATAACACACCCACACACCGTGAAATAAACAGCTGGGTTCAACACTGCAGATGACTTTGTTGCATACAGTACATTTATGGCAACACTGTGAATAAAATTAATACATGGATCAATCCTCTCTGGAAGGTCATTTGAATCCAATGATCAACATTATTTTTGGTTTAAAATCTATAACAGAAAAATCACTTTTCACATTTTAATGGAGAAATGCGTATGTTTAAAGCAGAAAAGAATTCTTGTACAACGCAACTCTCTTTTTAAGATCCCCCCAATTTTAAAGGTGGTCGTCTACATTTTTGCTTTTTTTCAATAATCTTATGGTTAGATTTCGCTAAAAAGTTATGTCAGATGATGAATGAACCATGGGGAAAAAAGTTATAGAAAAAAAAAATATGTAAAAAAAGATTTTATTTTTGGGTAGCGTGACTCACGCTTCCAATATTTTGTTTTCTGTTTGCTGAGAACATGTGCTTTGCCTAAAAATACTGACCAATCGAATTCATGTCACTATGCTTAAAGCCACGCCCAATCAAGTGCAGCAACAAGTTTGACACTAGAGCACTGTCCACGCTTTTTTTTAAACGCACGAAATGCACGGAATTTGAGAGGAGTTTTGCGCTTGGCATTTTCCAAATAAGGATATCCTACTATGAGTACTACGCTGGAATACTACAATGAATTTTCAAACGGCTACACTGGCTTCGTCTTTCCTGATCGAAAGGGGGTGTATTGTTGATATTTGTAGATAATAGACTCTGCATTTTAATGGTCAAATGGCGATTTCGGTATAAAAATGTAGACAAGGACCTTTAAGACTCTCTCCTTGTTAAGACCCTGCTTTCTCAGACTTTCTGTTCATAACTTCTGTTTGTTTGTTTGTTCGTTCATGGGCTGAAACTCCCACGGCTTTTACGTGTATGACCGTTTTTACCCCGCCATTTAGGCAGCCATACGCCGCTTTCGGAGGAAGCATGCTGGGTATTTTCGTGTTTCTATAACCCACCGAACTCTGACATGGATTACAGGATCTTTTTCGTGCGCACTTGGTCTTGTGCTTGCGTGTACACACGGGGGTGTTCGGACACCGAGGAGAGTCTGCACACAAAGTTGACTCTGAGAAATAAATCTCTCGCCGAACGTGGGGACGAACTCACGCTGACAGCGGCCAACTGGATACAAATCCAGCGCGCTACTGACTGAGCTACATCCCCGCCCTGACTGAGCTACATCCCCGCCCTGACTGAGCTACATCCCCGCCCTGACTGAGCTACATCCCCGCCCTGACTGAGCTACATCCCCGCCCTGACTGAGCTACATCCCCGCCCTGACTGAGCTACATCCCCGCCCTGACTGAGCTACATCCCCGCCCTGACTGAGCTACATCCCCGCCCTGACTGAGCTACATCCCCGCCATAACTTCTGTAAATGTACCCCCATTTTAAGACTCCCTCCTTTTTAAGACCTCAGATTTTTGGAGGCAAGGGGGGTTCAGCAACATCGCTTTTCACATTTTTAATGGAGAAATGTACGTGTTTAAAGGAGAAAAGAATACTAGCAAAGCAAACAGCGTATGTGAGAGCGTACTCTGTCTGCTGATGACCACACGACCATCATCGTTGGCCGTGGTCAGTGCCAGCAGAAAACCCTCGATGTGCATCAGGGGAGACTTCAGTACTGGCGCTGTCCTGTCATTCTGCCTGCCACCCTCTGAAAACACATTGATAAAACAGTGAAAAGCGTAATACTTTACAGGTCTGGGCGTAATATTTTGACAGAAAAAAAACACAGACTCAGACACAAATGCCAAGAAATCTGATTTGAAGGCCACCAGCTAACAGTAACGCACATGTAGTTCTCACACGCAAAAAACTGCAATTTGACCACTGAACTCGCCTTGTTGCTTGCAAACCTAAAATTGCACGAAGCACAGGAATCACCTTTGAATGCAAAGCGAAAGCCAGTCAAACAGGGCTGAAATTGTATAGCTAATGTAATAGCCCTTTAAAAACTGCCATGGGTACGCAAAGGTTCCCAAGAGCATACAAAGTGACCACAGCAGCCACACCTCGTCACAGTCACTCCACATTTCACAGGTGCGCATGCAGTCTCCCAACGTACCAAAACCGTCGAGCTACTATGATAGCATGTGTGTGTGTATGTGCACGCGTATGTGCGTGCGCACGCGTGTGTTTGTTTGTGACTGCATGGATTTAAACGATGAATTTGCTTTTGTACTCCTGTTCTTTTTGTGTCTTAATGCTTGTATTTTGGTTTTGTACATGTGTATAATAATGTCATTGTAAAGCGCTTGGAGCTTTTAGGTAAGCGCTCTATAAGTTTCCATGATTATTATTATTATTATTACTATAACTAGCTTGATCACTCTTTGGCAGGGAGACAACTCCCTCAAAACAGAGTAACTGCCCGTGAAAAGGGGAACAACTGCGTCACCCTGTCACCTTTTGCCCAGAGGAGACTGTTTAAAATACCTGCAGCGTTTTCCTTGCTGGCACTGCTGGGGGGACCTTTGCCGATCGTCTGCAGAAAAGTAGACAGTCCCGATGTGGCCGTCAGCTTTGGAACATTTTTCTCCGCTGGCAAATAAAGCAGCAAGAAGTACTCTTTTATTTCAATGAGAAGAAGAGAAGGAGAATACTGAATAGTGAGGCAAAGCATGTCAGCAATAACTGACCAGCCAACCAACAAACAAATCAACAAAAACACAAACTATCAGAACCTGAAGGAAAAAAACACACATCCATTTACACATAGCAAGCTGACTTCTTTTAGTCAGTTGTTTTGTTTGATTTGTTTTATTTTATTTGTTTGTTGTGGGTTATAGGTTCTTTCTCTCTTTTTCCACTTTTTTTGTTTTTGTTTTTTTTTGGGGGGGGGGGAGGGGGGGGGGGGGTTGGGTCTGCAGTAAATACAAGATTGAACAAGTTGCGAAAAGCGAAGAAATAAACTTAGTCGAACTGAATGAAACTCAATGCACTGCAATTTTTAACCAAGATTTGAAACTCATAGGCTGGTGCAAATCTGTGGCCAAAAAATATGCTGCAAAAAAATTAGTTCTTTCACAGTTCTGCAATAAAACTCCTCAAACTGAAAGTGTCGATAGGTCTTTTCTATTTCTATCACCTGTTATTTCGACGTTTAATCTTTAACGTGGCAGAATAATCGATACGACGATTGTGGCCGCCTACAGGATGAAGATAAAGAAACCATTCACACAGAAACCATAAAGTGAAAAGCTTACCTTGTACTACTTCTGGCACTTGGTATTTCTCCACAAACCCGTTCAGCTGAAACAATGGCAGAAGAAACATCAACATTCTGTTGTGCACATAGCGAATAATGGTAGCACAGCCACACTGTCAAAATAACGAGAAAGTTTCAGCATGAAACACACAAGGCACACGCATATATACACCCCAAAAAAAGAGAAGAAAATATTGTTTTTTCACGTGACATTATAGGCCAGAGGGGGTAGGTCTGAAATATGTGGACAGGACCCATATGTGGACGTTTGTCTTTGATAAACCAAGGGGACTAACTCTTCAACAACCCATACAAACCTGACAGAGTTATTTCCGGAATTTGTCTATAAAAAATCCACTTGGCACACTCGACTCACCTTCTTGCTGATCTGACTCTGACGACAGTAGTGTACAACTTTGAACAGATTGAGGTTGTCGAATTTAGCCTCAAACAGGAAGTTGTTGATGGTTAGCAGGCGCACATCTGTAAAAGTGCAGAGAAAATTTAAAGCAGTGTCAGTGAAGAACAGTGGAACAAATCTGCAACCTATGTTAAAGAACGCTCTGTGTGCCAATAATGAAAATTACATCTGTTTGATGTGCAAGCCTCATCAAGATTTTGATGATCAACACAACAAGACTATCAGAACCGTGTGATGTGAAAGCCTCATCAAGATTTTGATTATCAACGCAGTAAGACCATCAGAACCGTGTGATGTGAAAGCCTCATCAAGATTTCGATGATCACCGCAGTAAGACTATCAGAACCGTGTGATGTGAAAGCCTCATCAAGATTTTGATGATCAACACATTAAGACTGCTATAACAACTGTCTATACCTACAAGCTACAGCAATAATTAAAAACAGAATTTCTTTCTTTCTTTTCTTTATTTGGTGTTTAACGTCGTTTTCAACCACGAAGGTTATATCGCGACAGGGGAAGGGGGGAGATGGGATAGAGCCACTTGTCAATTGTTTCTTGTTCACAAAAGCACTAATCAAAAAATTGCTCCAGGGGCTTGCAACGTAGTACAATACAAGGTTGTCGTCACCAAGACTGAGACTGGTCTCAAAAACCGGGAAATCTTTAGATGATGCAGTTGTTTTTTATTTCAAACCCTCGAAGTATTCTCCCTTAGCGGCTACACACAGTTTAAGTCGTTGGACCCAGTCAAGAAATGACCGTTTGAAGTCGTTTTTTGGCACCTGGTTCAGACACTGGAAAACAGCCGATCCGAGGGCTGATTGACTGTCAAATCGACGCCCAGCCAATTGTCTTTTCAGATGAGGAAACAAAAAAAAGTCACAGGGTGCAAGATCAGGAGAGTAGGGAGGATGTGGCAAAGTTTCAAAGTTTTCTTCCTCCAGGTACTCTTTCACCACCTTGGATTTGTGAGCAGGTGCGTTATCATGAAGTAATTTGATCCCTTTCAATCCTGTAGTTGGTCTGGCTCTCTTGTAGTAACGAACGATGCCAGCAAGAACTTTTTCCTTGTAGTACACCCCAGTGATGCTTCTGCCTTTTTCGCGTGGTTTTTGAAAAATGACGCCCTTTGTGTTATAAAATATTGTGTATAAAACCTTTTTTTCGCACGATCCGAGGGGCATTGGCACCTTTTTTTATCCATGCTTTGTTTTGAGCTTTTCTTTTTGGCTCAAAGAAGTACACCCAAGTTTCGTCTCCAGTCACGATCTCATCCAAGCGTTTTTGATCACATCCGTCGTATATCTTGAGTAGCCGTTGGGCAAACGTAACCCTACACCTCTTGTTCTCTTCAGTGAGGAAATGTGGTACCCATCGCGCGCACACCTTTGTGTATCCAAGTTTGTGTTTTAAAATTCTCAAGACAGACGACGACGAAATGTCCAGTGTTTCGGCGATAAAATGACTGCTCACTCGGGGATCTTCATCAACTAACCGTTGCACATGGGACACCATTTTATTGTCGGTTACAGGTGGTTTCTTCACTTTTCCCCTTGCATCTTCCACAGACGTTTTCCCTGTTGAGAAATGCTTTGCCCACCGAAAAACTGTCGCGCGAGAGGGTGCTGTGCCTGGGCTTACAGTTCTCAGCTCTTCAAGTATGTCACCGGCCGTTTTACCAAGTGCCGTTCTTATTTTGATGTAGGATCGAAAATCCTTCTCTGAAAATGTGCTTTTTGCCGCCATTTTTAAGGCCAGTGTCTCTCGCTTACATGACTAAATACACTGTATCTTTACGAAAACACAACGGATCACAAAGAAATTATGCACAATAATACGTCATGTACCAATCTTGATAATGACGTCATTTGTTATAAATGTCGTCATTTGATTCTGTGCAAAAAAGACCAGTCTCAGTTTTGGTGACGACAACCTTGTATATGACCTTACAGGGAGAATGCAAGTTTCCAGTACAAAGGACTTAACATTTCTTACATACTGCTTGACTAAAATCTTTGCAAACATTGACTATATTCTATACAAGAAACACTTAACAAGGGTAAAAGGAGAAACAGAATCCGTTAGTTGCCTCTTACGACATGCTGGGGAGCATCGAGTTAATTTTCCCCCCTAACCCGCGGGGGAGGGGGGAAACAGAATATGTTGCATTCTTATCTAGAGCTTTGATTATACTTTCCATCCACATAGATCTATACAAATGTATGATAAAAATAAAACAACAATTGTTCTATACCTGTAATTCCTGTGTTTTGTTTGTCTGCAGGCACATCAGTTTTACCTGTAGAAAATGTAATACATGTACTTCCATCAGAAATGAATAAACAGGAAATTATGCAAAAGCTCATTACTCATTGTTTTGACCAATCGCCGAAGGGTGCTTACTTCATTTCACGAAAGGATTTCCCTGCCCAGAATTCTACACAGTTCTGAAGATTTTGAAGATTTTTGTTTGTATAATGACGTCCTATGGACGATTTATTATATAAAGGGAAGCAAGCGGTTAAAAACGGGTGTCGACAGAGGCAATGAAGGGAAATACTAACTTGTAAGGTCATATACCTATGATAACTAGTAACGAAGGCCACAATAAGCACAAAAGGGACAAATTCATTCAAACAAATACATGGGTTATTTTCGCTGCTGCAATGACCAACAGGTCACCCTATAATTATAGGTGCATCAAGTTCCGTTTAAAAACCCAAACGCATTGAAAGGATATCGTCTATTGAAGACCAACCAGGTACTTGCTGAAATCCAACCATACACCAGAAATGTGATTATCCGTACATCCCATCATAATCGTTTAACAGTACTGAGAGAAGAAAGAAAAGAATAGCAAGCAGAGTAGTAAAAACGTTGATGACCTCAAATCCAAAATCAGATAGACGGCTAACCTCTCAAAATTCAGAATCTTCTTCTTCTTCTTCTTCTTCTGCGTTCGTGGGCTGAAACTCCCACGTACACTCGTGTTTTTTGCACGAGTGGAATTTTACGTGTACGACCGTTTTTTACCCCGCCATTTAGGCAGCCATATGCCGTTTTCGGAGGAAGCATGCTGGGTATTTTCGTGTTTCTATAACCCACCGAACTCTGACATGGATTACAGGATCTTTTTCGTGCGCACTTGGTCTTGTGCTTGCGTGTACACACGGGGGTGTTCGGACACCGAGGAGAGTCTGCACACAAAGTTGACTCTGAGAAATAAATCTCTCGCCGAACGTGGGGACGAACTCACGCTGACAGCGGCCAACTGGATACAAATCCAGGGCGCTTCCGACTGAGCTACATCCCCGCCCACAAAAATTCAGAATCAAAAAACAAGAATTGTAGGTCATTGGAACATTGAATTATTCACAAAACGTAAATGTAACATTTTGTTCAGTCAATACGTAATTAAACTGCGAAGAAAGGAGAAAAACTGACCCCCAGACACCTGTGAAAGGTATGGTATAGTATGTGCAATTAAACGTACCCCCTAAACACCTGAGCAGACAGGACAGGACGAAGAGGATCTGTTTCACATACATCAGATTCTTGGCCTTCAGACGTGAGCGATACTTGGCTTCATACTGCTTCAGCTGTGAGAATGCTCGTGCCAACTGTAACATACGAAGATGTACATCAGGTTCTTGGCCTTCAGACGACTGCGATACTTGGCTTCATTCCGCTTCAGCTGAGAGAATTGTAGCCGGGTTTGAATTTTATCAAGGTTATATAGATAGGTTCGATAGATAGATATAGATCTCTCTCTGTCCAAAAAGACAATATGTTGAATTTATCACTACATCTGTAAGATGGACACTGACACACAAACAAGTCTTCTTTTTCACAGGCGGTTCCTCTCTTCACAAAATACAGTAGCAGCAGATTATATTGGCATGGCGAGATTTCTAGAAGCTTTTCCCCTCTTCCACTTCGCCTTGCCAACACGCCCGAGGTCGGGTGGCTACAGTCACTCACAAAAAAAAGTTAGTTTTCATAGTTATTAGCTAAGACCTTACCATAATCTTTAATGTTTGTCACAGTTCTCTCGAAGCTCTCCAACAATGCTATTCTCGCTCTTGCAAGCTCGACCCTTGCAGAAATTACGCAAAACTAGGGATACACCCATTTTTGAACAAGGGACAACACTCCATTTCTGGATCTAACCCTCACATGCGTCCCTTTGCACTCAATGCTGTTATACCTATGCAAATACAAGGATCGACCATTCCGTCAGACCAAACACACACACCCCCCTCCACACACATCCACACACACACACCCACAAAAAGACCTCTGACCTGTGCCCCCGTGACTTCCACGCTGTGGACGTTGTTGATGGTTTCCAGCAGGTTGTGAGCCTCATCCACGATGACGATGTTTCCGCCCAGTCGCACACCGCTGGCCTCTCGCGTCGCTTTGTGTAACAGTGTGTTGTATGGTAACACTACCACCTGATGACAGGAACAATAAGACAAGATTTAGATAAGACATTTAAAATATTTTAGTGAGCTTACCCTCATGGAGATTTGGGTTGCTTATCTCTCTGGGGAAAGTGAGCTGCCATACAGTATAACGCGCTACCCATTTTTGTTCTTTTGCCTGCATGCGTGAATTGATGTTTCCAAGCTCTGAGACTTTCGCTGTGAACTTGGGTTCTTTATCACGTGCATGTGTGTATTGATGTTTCCAAGCTCTGAGACTTTCGCTGTGAACTTGGGTTCTTTATCACGTGTATGCGTGCACACGGGGGTGTTCGGACACCGAGGAGTTGACTCTAAGGAAATAAATCCCTCGCTTAACGTGGGGATCGAACTCAGGCTGTTAGCGACAACTGGTTTTGAAGCCAGCGCCGCTACCCGCTGAGCTATTTACCCGCCCCAATCAGTGTAACATCACAACAATAGCTGCTCATTTCATAGAGGACCTTTCACATGAAGTACGTGTTGTCTGTTAATCAGTACGTACCCCCCCCCCTTGCCCCCACACACACAACATAAAAAGACAACCTGATGTACAAAACTAGACAAGTGTATACACCCCAATATTACAACTCTCACCTCAGCGGCAGGCACGGCCAGTCTGGACCCGTAGTAAGGACAGGTCTTGGTCTGTCGACCAAGCGTGACCAGCTGCTCGATATCACACAGCTGCAGCTGAAACAAACATGATTACAGCAACACTTATTACAAGCGATCAGATGGTGCCAGAGTTACTTTTTGGTAATCTGAGTAAATTGTGGTAACCTCAGAGCCTGAGCGGAAGAAAAAAAGCATAATTAAACCACATGTTTCTTGACAATCAAATTTACAAAAACATGAATGGGTCCCCAAAAGCACTTAGCGTAAGTAATAATACATGGAAACAAATCATTCTAGATAAACGTCATATAAATGTATGCAACAATTTTACTTGCAGCTTTACTTGCACAATTGTGTAATTGTTATCGTGTTCTCTATCTCTTTCTGAAGAGACAATAAAAAAGAAAAACAATAGCCAAACAACCAACCACAGGGTCCCCACTGGTTTTTAGAAACAAAATTCCATGACTTTTCCATGACTTTCCATGAGCCTCAATAACTGTTTTCCATGACTAGATCCACAGGTCGCCATTTCCGAACACGCAAACTTTTTACGTCTTGTCACTGCCAGTTTTGACACTGGCTTGCTTTGCACTGAATTTGAGTCAGTTTCTACGCAGTGTCTCTTCGACAAGCAAGTCAAGCATTTGCTACGCAGTCAGATTATCGGTAATGTTTGCTGGTCCTGTCATTTCACTAAACTGGACCAGCCACTGTTTGTATCCATCTGCACTTTCGTAAATTCCGTTTCGTAACCGTCACTGTGACTTGACGAACTGTCATTTTTTTCACCGCGATACACAGTTCATTGCGAAGATCTTCCTCGGTAATTCGTTCCAATTTCGCATACTTTTTGTTGTCAAGAAACAACTCGAAAGAAAGTTTCAAACTCATCATCCTCCATCTTGCTTGTCGAAGCGCTAAAGTACTTTATCGATGCAAAAACAAAAGCAGAAAACTTCGACGAAACCGACTCAAATGCAGCGCAGACGACACGACGAGATAACGGAAGGAAGTGAGCCTCGCTTTGGCTCAAGTGCCGTTAAAAATACCGTTATTCTCGTATGCAAATACGAACGAGAAGTTGGTCATACGAACAAGCCTTGTGCTGGCGACGCAAATCGCCGCTGGCTGGCAAAGGAGGGGAATGGCTGGGCGACAAAAATCGCCGCTGGCGTGCCAAAGGTTAATTTTTCTTTCTTATTTTTGTTAAATTCCATGACTTGAATTGAAATTCCATGACTTTCCAGGCCTGGAAAATTAAAAATCAAATTCCATGACTTTCCAGGTTTTCTATGACCTGTATGAACCCTGCAACCATCTCTCTCTCTCTCTCTCTCTCTCTCTCTCTCTCTCTGTGTGCACTAAAGAGACAACTATGGAAATAGAAAGTCACAACATTAAGCCTGTGATTACCTCCCTTGAAATATGGGTGATACCATTATATCATCTTTACATCCACACGAATACACTCACAGTGACACTGTTTCTCACCCAGCTGTTTCTTTGGTATTGGTATTCTTATTAAGCTTGGTGAATTTGAAGGAAATTCATAATTTCTTAGACGCGTTTATTCGTGTTTTTCAAGCCCAGAGACGCTAGCCATGAGCTTGGGATCTTTACCGTGAGTCTACGTGTTCAGACAACTGGAAAGGTCTGCAAAAAATTGACTCTTGGAAATAAATTCCTCACAGGTCATAAAGCCAGTGCGCTAACTCTGGTTATTTGTATTCTCTGAGCAACAACTTTTCTAGATGACCCATTCTGTGAGCAACAACTTTTCTAGATGACCCATTCTGTGAGCAACAACTTTTCTAGATGACCCATTCTGTGAGCAACAACTTTTCTAGATGACCCATTCTGTGAGCAACAACTTTTCTAGATGACCCATTCTGCGAGTAACAACTTTTCTAGATGACCCATTCTGTGAGCAACAACTTTTCTAGATGACCCATTCTGCGAGTAACAACTTTTCTAGATGACCCATTCTGCGAGTAACAACTTTTCTAGATGACCTATTCTGCGAGAACAACTTTTCTAGATGGCCCATTCTGTGAGTAACAACTTTTCTAGATGACCCATGCTGTGAGCAACAACTTTTCTAGATGACCCATTCTGTGAGCAACAACTTTTCTAGATGACCCATTCTGTGAGCAACAACTTTTCTAGATGACCCATTCTGCGAGTAACAACTTTTCTAGATGACCCATTCTGTGAGCAACAACTTTTCTAGATGACCCATTCTGTGAGCAACAACTTTTCTAGATGACCCATGCTGTCAGCAACAACTTTTCTAGATGACCCATGCTGTCAGCAACAACTGACGTATACCGCATTCTATCAATAGGTCAACACCGTTTGCAAAGAAAGAAACATGAGAAGAAGGGAGAGAAGAAGGGAGAGAAGAAGATTGTGTTCTGACCATAGCTCTGTCGGCAAATTCCCCAAGCAGCTCCTGTTTGCGGAAAGGGCAGCCTGGTTTGGACTTGCCTAAAATTGAAACAAAAGAAACAAACTAGAGTCATATGATGGTGGTGTACATCATTAACAACGATCTGCTGGTCGATGTGAATGCGTGATGTATTGAGTAAAAAATTCCATCTCACACGGCATAAATAGATCCCTGCGCCTTGAGTCCGAGTCTGGAGATACGCGCGCGATATAAGGCTTCATATAATAATAAACCTGTAGACCCTTTTTCTCTGACATGTGTTTAAGTAAACAGACAAATATATAAGGTAAATTACATTTGGAGGTACAACACATTTACGAATATACTCTGAACGCAATTTAATTCCTTCCATATTTTGATGTACGTACAGCAACAGCAACAAACAGGGTTCTGCACTTTGTGAAACTGTACAAAGAGCTGTTAATGTTAGCTCGGTGCTACAGTGAATCCCCCCTTTTAAGACCTCCAAAAGTCTGAGAAAATCAGGTTTTAAAAAGGAGGGGGAGTCTTCAAATGGAGGTAAATGTATAGAGGATATGAAGAGAAAGCCTGACTTAAAAGAAAGGTTCCACTGTACTTCTGCATTCCAACAGTACATGGACCCCCTCATGTGGATTTTTTGAAAGTCCAAAGATCAGGAGGTGCATATTCTGGCTTTCAGAAGGCACATTCCTCGCTGACCCATGATCTTTGGAGCACTCTTTTCAATGTTAATTATATGCTGACTTTTGGATGTTCTCTGAGCCCTTCACTAAACCATTATGGTCATATCGGTTAGATTAACTCCGTAAATTTGTGCGGGTAAAAATCTGTCAGAACAATAGATTATTTCCGAACATCGTCTATTAAAGTACATGTCATGAGAAAGTCAATGATAACATTCTGTAACCACATGCAAAAAGTAGATCTAGTACGAGTAGCAACTCACTTTTCTTCTGCTGTAACTCCAGGCAGCGATCATTGATCAGACTTGTACTCTTCAGCTTGCGTACCGACTCGTTGATGCACAGATTCTGAAAACAGACCCCGGGTGTTAAAACCAACATGTAGAGATTTTCAAAACAGATTCCCCTGTGTTAAAGCTTACATGCAAAGATTCTGAAAACAGAGATCCCCTGTGATGGTTTAACTTTTTCGCGACGCGCCGCCCGAATACAAGCGTTGACTGATCATGCCGTTGTCAACACGCCGCCAGAATCCGTGCGTAAGGTGCGTGAGTCACTTCGCCACACACCGCCATAATAGTAGCGTTGGAAGTGGAAAATACCACGTTGGGGATTTTCCATACGAAAACCCACGTGATAGGTTCAGAGGTCGGCTGCATTATCATACGCGACAAATAACTCCCAGAACAGTTGATTTCATTGGTTAGTTTGGATACTACAGGTCATTGACGGGACCAACCCATGCCTTAGTTTCATATTTAGGATTCCAAAATGTCGCGAGTTGTCAGTGTTGTTGTTGCGAAGCGAAGCGGCGTGCAGAAGGCAGGCAGTGACTGTGTGTGCATCAAACAGTGTTGTTGTGATAGATGGATAAGTGAGTGATGAGGGTGAATGAGTTAGCCAAATCAAGAGCTCGAGGTGTCAATGCTACTTTGGCCAAAACCCAATGCAAGCGGACGGACGCGATTCTGGTGCCGGGAATGTTCTGTGGCCACATGGCTGTGGCGCTTTGTGTTGAGCCGTGCTTCGAAGTGTGGCACACAAAGAAGGATGTTCTCCGTGCATAAACCGAGTTCTAAACAAGTCATTTATACAAAAACTGTAAATACTGTGACAGCAAGTGTTTCTTTTCTTCTATGGATAAAACCCAACGCAATGGGACTCGATTCTGGTGCCTGGAATGTGGTGTGGCGTTTTGCGTTGAGCTGTGCTTCCAAGTGTGGCACTGTAAATACTGTGACAGCAAGTGTTTCTTTTCTTCTACATGGATATATTCATCATAGTCATCACCCAGTCATCTCATTGTCTCATTCAGGTTAGTAAATTCTTTTTTGAGTATTCACTAACAACATTTTGTGCATATTTTCAAACATGTCTGTAGTATTTATGTGGTGCCTCTGGACTTTTTTTTATTTAAATTGTTGACATTTTCAATAGCATACCACACAAACACAACAAGCCTTTTGACAAATACAAAGTACATTTCTGAAACAATGAAAGATCTTTCTTTAATTGTGTGCAAAAAGTAAGTCTCCACATGTACTAGTTTTTTTACAATATTTTTTTGAAAATACAATATTTTTTTCAAAATTTTCCAATTTTGCTTGTCAGCAGGCTATTTATTGACATTTTCAATAGCATACCACACAAACACAACAAGCCTTTTGACAAATACAAAGTACATTTCTGAAACAATGAAAGATCTTTCTTTAATTGTGTGCAAAAAGTAAATCTCCACATGTACTAGTTTTTTTACAATATTTTTTTCAAAATACAATATTTTTTTCAAAATGTCCCAATTTTGGTTGTCAGCAGGCTATTTATATGCTTTGGCTCAGGCGTTCTGAGTGTATAGTCATGTCATAGGGTGGACGTGTTGAATGAGTTAAATGCAGAGATTTCAAAAACAGATCCCCTGTGTTAAAGCGGGGATATAGCTCAGTTGGTAGCGCGCTGGATTTGTATTCAGTTGGCCGCTGTCAGCGTGAGTTCGATCCCAGGTTCGGCGGAAATTTATTTCACAGAGTCAACTTTGTGTGCAGACTCTCTTTGGTGTTCGAACCTCCCCCCGTGTACACTACATTGGGTTTGCACGTTGAAGATCCCACGATTGACAAAAGGGTCTTTCCTGGCAAAATTGCTTAGGCACAGTTAATAATTGTCTACCTATACCCGTGTGACTTGGAATAATAGGCCGTGAAAGGTAAATATGCGCCGAAATGGCTGCAATCTACTGGCCGTATAAAATTTCATCTCACACGGCATCACTGCAGAGCGCCTAGAACTGTACCCACGGAATATGCGCGATATAAGACTCATTGATTGATTGATTGAAAGTTTTCATGAACAAAACAGAGACCCCGTGTGTTAAAGCTAACATGTAGAGATTATGAAAACAGATCCCCTGTGTTCAAGTCTATGCAGAGATTATGAAAACAGATCCCCTGTGTTCAAGTCTATGCAGAGATTATGAAAACAGATCCCCTGTGTTCAAGTCTTTGCAGAGATTATGAAAACAGATCCCATATCCCGTCTGTTAAAGTTGCTGTGCAGAGATTCTGAAAACAGATCCCATATCCCGTCTGTTAAAGTTGCTGTGCAGAGATTCTGAAAACAGATCCCATATCCCGTCTGTTAAAGTTGCTGTGCAGAGATTCTGAATACAGATCCCATATCCCGTCTGTTAAAGTTGCTGTGCAGAGATTCTGAAAACAGATCCCATATCCCGTCTGTTAAAATGGCTGTGCAGAGATTCTGAATACAGATCCCATATCCCGTCTGTTAAAGTTGCTGCGCAGAGATTCTGAAAACAGATCCCATATCCCGTCTGTTAAAGTTGCTGTGCAGAGATTCTGAATACAGATCCCATATCCCGTCTGTTAAAGTTGCTGTGCAGAGATTCTGAATACAGATCCCATATCCCGTCTGTTAAAGTTGCTGTGCAGAGATTCTGAATACAGATCCCATAATTATCCCGTCTGTTAAAATTGCTGTGCAGAGATTCTGAATACAGATCCCATATCCCGTCTGTTAAAGTTGCTGTGCAGAGATTCTGAATACAGATCCCATATCCTGTCTGTTAAAGTTGCTGTGCAGAGATTCTGAATACAGATCCCATATCCCGTTTGTTAAAGTTGCTGTGCAGAGATTCTGAAAACAGATCCCATATCCCGTCTGTTAAAGTTGCTGTGCAGAGATTCTGAATACAGATCCCATATCCTGTCTGTTAAAGTTGCTGTGCAGAGATTCTGAATACAGATCCCATATCCCGTTTGTTAAAGTTGCTGTGCAGAGATTCTGAATACAGATCCCATATCCCGTCTGTTAAAGTTGCTGTGCAGAGATTCTGAATACAGATCCCATATCCCGTCTGTTAAAGTTGCTGTGCAGAGATTCTGAAAACAGATCCCATATCCCGTCTGTTAAAGTTGCTGTGCAGAGATTCTGAATATAGATCCCATATCCTGTCTGTTAAAGTTGCTGTGCAGAGATTCTGAATACAGATCCCATATCCCGTCTGTTAAAGTTGCTGTGCAGAAATTCTGAAAACAGATCCCATATCCCGTCTGTTAAAGTTGCTGTGCAGAGATTCTGAAAACAGATCCCATATCCCGTCTGTTAAAGTTGCTGTGCAGAGATTCTGAAAACAGATCCCATATCCTGTCTGTTAAAGTTGCTATGCAGAGATTCTGAAAACAGATCCCATATCCCGTCTGTTAAAGTTGCTGTGCAGAGATTCTGAAAACAGATCCTAAGTGTTTAAGTTTTCATGAACAAAACAGACCCTGTGTGTTAGAGATTCTGAAATCAGATTCACCTGTGTTAAAGCTTGTATGCAGAGATTTTGAAAACAGAGCCGCTGTGTTAAAGTTTACATGAACAAAACAGATCCCTGTGTAAAAGCTTACATGCAGAGATTGTAAAAAAAGATCCTCTGTGTTAAAGATTTATACATGCACAGATTCTCTAGCCAAATCGCTTGTGTTAAAGTATACATACAAAGATTCTGAAAACAGATCCGGTGTGGTAAAATTTACACAAAAAGATTCTGAAAACAGATCCGGTGTGGTAAAATTTACACAAAAAGATTCTGAAAACAGATCCGGTGTGGTAAAATTTACACACAAAGATTCTGAAAACAGATGTTTACATGTGTTAAAGCTTACATGAACAACCAAGCTGCTGAGGAAGAATAATAACATGCAAAAACAAACCTGTCTTGACCCAAGGGAAATAACTCTGGTATCATCACCGAAGGGACTCTTGATGATCTCCCTTACAAACTGTGCCAGTTGTGAATGAGTGCGGCTGCAGTAGTAGATCTGCACACAAAAAACGGCGATCACATACACGCACGCCAAGATAATCCTCAATAAAAGGGACATCCAGATTCAACCTTCGTCAGACGAACATTCGTCGGTGGTGGGGATTTCCTCTCTATTTTTAACTTTGTGCCTCAATGCGCATGCGCTTGGTTTTTGGCGCTCACCACTGCTTGCCGAAGATCGGGATCTGCGTGGTGAAAAAGGCATGTTTGACGAACCTCAATCAGCAATCTTCGTGAGTACTTTTAGTCCTTTTCATAATGTTAAAAATATGTTTTATGTGCGCAGTGTTAAAGTTTAATATCTTTACGACGCTTCTGTGGACTGTGCATCTGTAAACTGTTCATTTTGGAGGCGTAGTGCATGAACACGGATACCCACACACAACTCAGAACTTGAGTCGACGGGCGACATATCCTGCCAATTATCTCCCTTGATCTCTCTTGCACAAGACACTTGTTTCCACTAGACCTATTTGTTTTAGAGTTGGGAGATTTTACAGGAATGAATCTAAAAATCTAAAAAAAAAATCAGTGTTGCTTGTGTACCCAGCATATTCAGATGTCTGGAATATTCCGATAAAAAAGACTCGTCATATATAACACTACTCGTCATCACTGTTTACTGTTTCGAAAAACAGACGAACGCACGAAGAACTTCGCGTAGATCTGGACCGAAATTAGAAAGTGGTGACCGTGACGGGATGTGACGTCACCACTTCAACAAACTCGCGAACATCGGAACTCACGAACTTTTGACGGCAAATCTGGATGTCTCTAAAAAGTCGCTTGTTCATGTCATTGGTTGTTATTCTCTCAGGTGCCATGAGACTGGTTCCCCATACCTCTCACTCTAGTACACATGTCGTATGCATTTAGAGCGCTTACTTCCCTTTGCTTATCAGATCTCTAAAACAACTATCGGCCTCATTTGTTTACAATTCTCAACCTTCGTAACGTAACACCTCTCCCCTCACAAAGACAGACATGCCCACCCACACACAGATGCACCCAGACCCCCCTCCACACCCTGTTTTCATCCACCCTTTGTAACATTATGCCCCTCCCCCCACACACACACCCACACACACCTCCTCCCCCACCAATGTTTTCATCCAACCGTTGTAACATAACACCCCTCCACCCCACCCCCCTCCCCCAACACACACACAGACTATGCACCAAGACCCCCCCACACACACCAATGTTTTCATCGAAGCTTTGTAACATAACACTCATCCACCCCTTCCCCCTCCCCTAACACACACACAGATGCACCAAGACCCCCTTCACACACGCACACACTAATGTTTTCATCCAGCCTTTGTAACATAACACCCCTCCACCCCACCCACCTCCCCCCAACACACACACAGATGCACCAAGACCCCCCCCCCACACACACACCCATGTTTTTGTCTAACCTTTGTAATATTACACCTCTCCCTCCCCCCCCCCACACACACACACATATCCCACACAGATGCACCCAGACCCCCCCTACACACACACTAATGTTGTCATCCAACCTTTGTAACATAACACCCCTCCTCTTCATCGTCTTCCTTATCCTTCGTCGCCTTCTCCTCGTCGCTGTTGTAGTCGTCAGGAATCAGGCCGCTGTCGTCATCTGCGGCTGACGATGATTCCTCCAATCGCTGCCGTTTAATTCCCTCCATCTCGTCACTGAAGGCTTTCTGGGTGTCGGTGCTCGCTCCTTGCATCAAGCTGCTGAACTCATCGTCAAGTTTCGCTAGCTGGGACCGAAAGGACACAAGAGCTAGAATTAGTATGTCTTTTCTTCTTTTTTTGCGTTCAGGGACTGAAACTCCCATATATATACTTGTGTTATTTGCACAAGTGGGGTTTTACATACATGACCATTTGTACCCCGCCAGTTAGGCAGCCATACGGCGCTTTTAGAGGATTCATGCTTGTTATTTTCGTGTTTCTATAACCCACCAAACTCTCACATGGATTAAAGGATCTTTTTCAGGCGCATTTGGTCTTGTGCTTGCCTGTACACATGAAGGGGGATAAGGCACGGGCAGGTCTGCATATAAATTGACATGGGAGATTAGAAAAATCTCCCCCCTTAACCCATCACTTCCATGACTGTCCACCTCAATGTACAGACAGATTTCATGTCTGCGTTCCCTCCTTGCTTCAACCAAACTTTCGCTTGTGTTTGCAATTAACAGTCCGCAAAAAGTACTGCTGCAACATACCTTTCGTTTTCCTCTGCAAACCTTGCTTGACGATCCCAGGGTTTTGAGTCTGCTTTCCCTCTTTGCAATCAGCTCCTGTTCTCTCTGAAAGACAAAACATAAGGAATTGGAGCAAAACAAATCTCTGCTTGCTGTGTAGCACACATGCACGCAAACAAACACAAACATGTACAGAACCACACACACTCATATTTACACACACGCAGGCAAACAAACACAAACATTATATCTCACACACACTCGTATCCTCACATACACACACACACCCGCCAGCATGCATGCTCGCACACACACACACACACACACACACACACACACACACACACACACACACACACACACACACATAAAATAATATACATCCGCAGTTGCTTCTCACTTCCAATGGCATGGTGAATAGGCTCTTTAACCATGCATCCACATACAAATCATAGCTAAAAAAAAGAAGCGCTTATGTACACCCTGACAGAAAAAAACCCAGGAGGTATGTTTTTTATCGTCTCTTTTAACCAACATGGCTTATCTATAACTAAAACGACAGGATGAACAAAGTACAGTGATACCTGCGATATGTGGCCCCTCCGATGAGAGGACACCTCCCTTAAAAGGACGCCTCTGGCATCCCTTTGTTCTTTCTTTCTTTATTTGGTGTTTAACGTCGTTTTCAACCACGAAGGTTATATCGCGACGGGGAAAGGGGGGGGGGGGGGGGGGGGGGGAAGATGGGATAGAGCCACTTGTTAATTGTTTCTTGTTCACAAGAGCACTAATCAAAAAATTGCTCCAGGGGCTTGCAACGTAGTACAATATATGACCTTACTGGGAGAATGCAAGTTTCCAGTACAAAGGACTTAACATTTCTTACATACTGCTTGCCTAAAATCTTTATAAACATTGACTATATTCTATACAAGAAACACTTAACAACGGTAAAAGGAGAAACAGAATCCGTTAGTCGCCTCTTACGACATGCTGGGGAGCATCGGGTAAATTCTTCCCCCTAACTCGCGGGGGGTGGCATCCCTTTGTCTATTATCTCAATTAAAATATACCTGTCATGAGAGGCCACCTTCAATGTCAGGACACTTCGGGCTGGTCCCAAGGGTGTCCTTTCACCGCAGGGACCACTGTGCAATTCAAAGTTTACCTTTGCTTGTCCAACCGTCTCTTCTTGTTGCTTCTGACGCGTGAAAGCCGTCACCCAGTCAGTGTCACCTGCTCCACCAAGATGCCAACACAACAATGAATACGTACATGTATATGAATTCTAAAACTTCTGTTTTCAGCAAGGTGTCAACAGAAAAGTATGTACTAATAGGAATAATAGGCCGTGAAAAGTATATAGTCGCCTAACACGCTTAATTTAAGACCCCCCAATTTAAAACCCCCCAATTTAAATGCCATGAGCCTCCCCTCTGGGAGGGTATGTGCGTAGAAATACTCACTAATTTAAGACCCCCAATTTAAGACCCCCAATTTAAGACCCCCCAATTTAAGACCCCCAATTTAAGACCCCCAATTTAAGACCCCCATCCCTTTCAAGACCCTGTTTTCTCACATATTTTGCTCATAACCTCTGTAAATTTACCCTCAACTACAAACTCTCTACGTTTTAAGACTTTAAAGGTCCTTGTCTACATTTTTATACCGAAATCGCCCTTTGACCATTAAAATGCAGAGTCTATTATCTACAAATATCAACAATACACCCCCTTTCGATCAGGAAAGACGAAGCCAGTGTAGCCGTTTGAAAATTCATTGTAGTATTCCAGCGTAGTACTCATAGTAGGATATCCTTATTTGGAAAATGCTAAGCGCAAAACCCCTCTCAAATCTCCTGCATTTCATGCGTTTAAAAAAAAGCGTGGACAGCGCTCCAGTGTCAAACTGTTGCTGCACTTGTTTGGGCGTGGCTATAAGCATAGTGACATGAATTTGATTGGTCAGTATTTTTAGGCAAAGCACATGTTCTCAGCAAACAGAAAACAAAATATTGGAAGCGTGAGTCACGCTATACCCAAAAATAAAATCTTTTTTTACATATGTAACCGAGTGCCGTAACACTACGATCACCTCGGGAGGCGAAGTGCAATCAAACAGGATTGAAAATGTTAGGGCCAATTTCTTAGCCCTATAAAAACTGTTATGCAAACCCGAAGGTTTCCATGAACATACAATCGGAAACCACCAGACCCCATCACAAAGAGAATTCCACAATCCACCGGTGTTGACTTAAAGGCCAACAACTCGGGTGCAGAGTCTGCTGCGAAAGGAGCGGTAGCCTCCCCTGTTACACAGATATTTTTTTTCTATAACTTTTTTCCCCATGGTTCATTCATCATTTGACATAATTTTGTATCGAAATCTAACCATAAGATTATTGAAAAAAAGCAAAAATGTAGACGACCACCTTTAAAGATTTTCTCAGAATTTTTGAGGTCTTAAAAAGGGGTTCCACTGTAGAAGTTTAGTGAAGAAGAATCAAGTAAAATGTATCTGCAATACATTTCAGTTTCAAGTTGACATTGTCATCACACACGGTACTATTATTCTTTCCTTCTTTCCTACTTCTTTAACCTTCGCCCGTACGGGTTATCGACTACACACGGAAGTCATCGTGGGGCCGTGCGGACCCATGCTTCTCATTTCCTTTATGACCTTTTTACATTTAGTCAAGTTTTGACTAAATGTTTTAACGTAGAGGGGGGATTCGAGACGAGGGTCGTGTTGTATGTGTGTGTGTGTGTGTGTGTGTGTGTGTGTGTGTGTGTGTGGTGTATGTGTGTGTGTATGTGTGTGTGTGTGTGTGTGTGTGTGTGTAGAGCGATTCAGAGAAAACTACTGGACCGATCTTCATGAAACTTGACATGAGAGATCCTGAGTATGGTATCTCCAGATGTTTTTTTCATTTTTTTGATAAATGTCTTTGATGACGTCATATCTGGTTTTTCGTGAAAGTTGAGGCGGCACTGTCACGCTCTCATTTTTCAACCAAATTGGTTGAAATTTTGGTCAAGTAATCTTCGACGAAGCCCGGACTTTGGTATTGCATTTCAGCTTGGAGGCTTAAAAATTAATTAATGAGTTTGCTCGTTAAAGTTGTCATTAAAATCGATTTTTCGCAAACAGATTTAGAATTGATTGCATCGTATTCTTCATCACATTCTAAATCTAAAAATATTACATGTGTCATGTTTACTCTAAAAATGTGATCACAATTAACGAAAATAGATTAATTAGTCTTCCAATTAAAATGTAAGAAATCGATCCAAAAATGATATCATCTTATTCTTTATCATTTCCTGATTCCAAAAACATATAGATATGATAGGTTGTATTCAAATCAAGCTCAGAAAAATAACAAGAATACAGAAAAGCGCGCTTTTATGCTTAGCACAGCACGTGGGAGGTGAGTGATTTCCTTCATGCGGGGATTGACGAAGCTGTACTGTCTTGGTGAAAAAATACAGTGCGTTCAGTTTCATTCCGTGAGTTCGACAGCTTGACTAAATGTAGTAATTTCACCTTACGCGACTTGTTTTTTTTAATTACTTCTCGCTGACATTTTAGGACATAAGAGCTTTTTAGGTGCCTGAGGCATTCTTAAAAGCTCATTTAAAAATTCCGACTAGTTTAAGAGATATTAGCAATTAAACACCCTTCTGGGTCCACATGGACCCACGATCACCGGCGAAGGTTAACCTATTCATATTCATACATGCTTTCCATTTCTTTTGATACTGATAGTAAGATTGTTTCTTTTTCTAGCCCTGTTTTGATACAAAAAATGAATTAGAAGAAAAGCAAAAAGGAGGGAAACAAAAACGGGATCGCTTAGAGCAGCATATAAAATATTTGAATTAACACAATACCTGTGCTGCTTTCCTCCTTTCTGCAAGAAACAAGAAAACGGTGCGAATCAGAATGGTAACACAAAACATGCACCTTTGTTAATTTCACACAAATCTTGTAAAAAAAGCCAGTCTTCAATTAACAAACTACAAAAGAAACAGCAAGATATTGAAAGAAAAACGAAAGTAGTCCACAGAACATGTATTTAACAGGATCAAGAAATCTATTATTATACACAGCTCCGATATGTGATATATATATATACGGTAACAGTAGAATGAATGTGTGAACAACTCTAATATATGTAATATAAAAGACAGGGTGATGCAGTAGTCCCCCTTGTCACAGACAGTTGCTCTGCATTGATGGAGTTGTCTCTCTTCCAAAGCGTGAGCTATTTAAAGTAGCGGAATGAATGTGTGAACATTATGATTTAAGCCAAATGAAGGTGCTCATGCACGTTGTTAGTCAGGCAAGATGAACGCTGTACAAACCCCTGTGCCTGTCCGCTCAAAACAGCCTCCACCTCCCTTTTCTGCCCGTCCTGGAAATCTCGCAGCCACTTTAGTGCACCACAGATCAGGCTGAGTGATTTCCCCTGAAATAATACCACAGCACAATTGAATCATTAATAGACCCTATCAGTATTCAAAGCTCTCGTAAGCTCTAGCAAACTTCAAAGCATGTGGATCGGCTATCTTGCGAGAGCTGCGAAGACCTAGGATCAAAGTTCTCATGACTTTCGAAGCATAACAAAGAGCATAACGTATACTGCAGGGACTGCTGTGCAGTGGAACGCCCAAATTAAGACACCCCCCCCCCCCCCAAATTTAAAACTTCCTCTCTTTTAAGACTTTGCTTTTTCAAATTTTCTGTTCATATTAACCTCTATAAATTTACACCCATTATAAGCTAGACTCCGTCCGTTTTAAGACCTGATTTTCTAAGATTTTTGAAGGTCTCGAAAGGGGGGTTCCACTAGTAGTATGAAATGAGTGATTGGCTGCAGCTGGGTAAGAAGAGCAGACATCAAGAGATGAGAGAGCGGGGCTGGGGGGGGGGGGGGGGGGTGTGGCCGTACCGTTCCTGTGGGACTCTCGAAGATGCCAACCTTGCCAGTCTGCAGACAGAGGTAGAGCTGTCTCATGAAGCTCTGCTGGATGTCATAGGGCTCGAAGGGAAAGGGAAACGTGTCTGGGACTGTGACAGTCTCTGTCTCTGCACACACAGACAATTACCACACAGGCAGTTAACATCATGTGACAAAGATTGACTCCACAGCTGGTACACACACACACACACACACACACACACACACACACACTGCATGCCATATGTACACACACACACACTCACTCACAACCACACACAAATGACGTATGGTCAGTAAAACACACACACACACACACACACACACACACACACGCACACACACACACACTGTAACACACACACACACAAACACACACAAACACACACACACACACACACACACACACATAAACACACTGTTATCTACCCAAAACGAGAAATCAAATAGTATAACCATCAATGATGGTTTGGTTTGACACACAAAATGTACCTTCGAAGTTTACTGTGTGATTCTCTTCCATCGGCTTCTTGTCAGGCACGGAGTCCATATCCATCTCTGCCAAGAGTGCATCGTCATCGTCTTCAAAAGAATCCATAGGACAGCTGTAGTTGGTATCGGGTGCCTAGTGCTGGCCTGAGGTTTACAAAGTTTGTTTCAGGCAGACCGCCATAGCAGACAACTATTTCCGGTTGAAATTCGCGCGAGCAGAGAACCCTCTACGGTTGATGTTATTTATACATTTATACGTGAACTTGTCCTGTATTATTATTTTGAATTGTTGAAAACCTGAACTTGCTTTTCTGTAATTCATTTTTGGTCCTTTTAGCTTTTGAGTACTAGCTTATGTGCTTACGACAGTGTTCTTAAAATCGGTACCCCTTAAAATACATTATCTTCAAACTGTCCAATATCAAATTGGAACAAAATGGCGACCTGCGGGTAATTCAAAGGATGTTGTGGTACGTATACATCAGCTTTACAGTATTTATGGACTTGTTGCATTTTCATTGCAGATTTTTGTGCAGTATTTTACTAAATCGTTTTACTGGCCCGTCTAACTTTGTTGTTGAAATGTTCGATCTTTTACTAAACCACTCAAAAGTTGTTGTTTGAGAAGAACCGAAGAAAGTGAAAGATCTGTCAGTGTCAACTACTCGTGTAAATCAACTAAATGTAATACTAATAGTTAGTAGCACTAGCAGTGATGCTGTTCTGTTCAGTGTGTATGACAATGCCATACATTTGTTGTGTAGTCCATCTCAGTGTAGCTGGTAGCGGTACACTCCTCAGTCCTGACACTGACAGTGACAATCAAAATGACTGGATTTTTGAAAAGATAAAACTTCATTGAAAGACGCAACAGAGATCGAGCCTCCTGAAAAGGAGGAGGGTTGAAATTGAATGGTCAGGAAAGAGAAAAAGAGTGACACTACCAGGTGCAGCATTCAGTCAAACTCAACCCATCGTATTATCACTACTTAAAATGTAACATCGGCATCGGCATAATTAAGCCCGAAAGTACATTCTATCTAAACTTGTACAAGTTGTAGTTGTACTAAACTAGATCTCATTGTTTTCCTTGAGAGTGAGACTGACACCGACAGTTGCAACTTTGACGTACAGGATGCAGTTTTTATACGTACATGTTTAGATTACAATACAATCACAAAATTACAAATTTGCTTTATACTTTTTGTTCAAGGAATCAAGGTGAGAAACAATGCTGTCCCAAGTAATGCACTATAGGAGAAAACCTGCTTCTGATACTGCCACAGACAGCCACAATCAGATGGTCAGCAAGGAAGAGGGAACGAGCACACCTAGACAGGAATTAAGATGAGTGAACACGTCCGAGGAAGATAAGTGTACACAACGGAAGATGTCCTGGCAGGAAGATGGGTGAACAGCGCTCGCTAATACAGGCAACAGTGGTGGGGGTGAACGATGCCAGTTTCCTCTACCCCTGCTGTATCCAGTGCTACGCCAAGATGCTGCACAACGTCCACTCTCACGTGTAAGGAAATTATCTGTCTTTTTGCAATACACATATTATTTTGTGATTGTGAGGCAGGCCTAAACTGGCCCAAAGTCAAATTTCTGTTTTGTAAAAACAGACTTCTTCTTCTTCTTCTTGGCGTTCGCAGAGGTTACACAATCAGTCCAGCACTGGTGATAAATGTTGTCGTTTTCTCCAACTCCTGTCGACTGCCGTATAGTTTGGTCTGCAAGGGAGTTGGTGACGGCCACACTTCTTTTCGTTCCTCATCTAGTAAGGGACATCGCTGTAAGATGTGTTCCGCTGTTTGGTCCTCTTGACCGCAGGCACAGGTTGGTGATGGCGCCAGCTTGAACTTTCGGTTCATGTGAGCATTGAGCCTGTTGTGGCCAGTACGCAGCCTGATGAGGTTGACTTGCTGCTCTCTGGACATTGTGTGGTAGTCATCTCTGTTTGTCCTTGGCCTCATCAATGCCTTGATGATTGTCTTCTGCTCACTAAAGCTGACACTGTTTTCAGGTTGGTCTTCCACGGCTCCTTCTTTTGCCAGCTCATCTGCCCTTTCAAACAATAAAGCAGTATTGGCGTTAACCGGTAATTACCGGTATTTTACCAGTTGAAATGAGAAAATACCAGAAAATAATTGGCTGCCGGTATAACCTACCAGTTGATTTTTAGAACTACCGTTTTTTTCGCTGGTAAAACAACAAAAGCAGTACTCTGAGTTGGACTCTTACTGGTTCCAATGACCAGCCTACCTTTTGTTTCTGGACTGTTTTCATCATAAAAGTTTGTGTACCAGTTTGAAAAAATATTAGCGCCATCACTGTAAAGTACTTGTTCTTGTTTTCGATCTCGCTCATGTTAACCAGGCCTGTGGCATCAGGAGATATCGCCTGTCAGTGTCACTGTTTTGACATCGTCATGGAAATTTTGGACAGCTTTTCAGCAGAAGGCACAAACTGATTTTTTTGTTTATTGTGAAATAGTGTTTATATTTGTGCCTGGTATGAAAAGAATGTTAAATCATATAATTGTCCATCATATTTTATTTTTAGAGAATATTTCTCATGGAGAATGATTTACTTCGTCTAAAGCACAAAAACATCAAAATCGTCAAGAATTAAATTATGCCAAAATTCCAGGACGACGACGGTATATGGCTATAATTATATGTGTCACAGGTGGCAGTGTGTGCGGTGTAACCAGACCCGTGGCGTCAGTGATTTACGGTGGAGATATCGTCTGTCGCTGTGTGTTGCTGACAGCTCAAGCACTGCTAATCTCAGTCTCTTTGGGGGGACCCTTCTTCAGCACTTTGGCTGTGATGCTGACACCTTTCACCAGTGAGTTGTCTCCCATTGTGTTTGGTTCTGTGTTTGGCTTGATTTACCTCTCTCTCTTGGTTTTTCATTCTCAGTCATTCACACACTCATTCACACACACACACACACACACACACACACACACACACACACACACACACACACACACACACACACACACACACACACACACACACACACACACACACACACACACACACACCACTGGGGGGGCATCATGCCCACAGTAACTTCCCTTCCCTCTTATTCTTATTTTTACTTTCTTTTTATTTTATTATTTTCTATCTTTTTATTGATCATTTCTAGCTGACCTCTCTTCGCCCCACCATGCAACAATAATGGTCATTTCATGACCGTGGTTGCAAAACGGAAGAAGAAGACACACGCACACACACACACACTGTCACACACACTGTCACACACACTCACTCACTGTCAATATCATCCATACAATGAGCATAAGCTTTTTCTGAGTGTGTGTTTTTATCATCCTTTTTTGTTAGTAGATCATCTGCCAGCTTTAATTGTGTTCTGGGTTTTTGACTCACCTGTGTAATCAGGAGAGTTTTAGCAATGAGCAGTGTTATACCGTAGAGGGCAAACTTAACGTTGGGGTTTTCTCAGATGTTTTTTTCAAGCTAGAGCCTCCAAATTTCTCACACAGGTAGGTTTTGATAATCTTCAAACAGGACAACAAATTGGTTGGTGTACCCTCATCAAATGTCAGGGTCACAGCGGGGTCATGTTTGGGGTCATAAAAAAGGAAATGTTCATTTTGTCAAATGTTTTTGAAGAAATACCTTTAAAACTTGCTTCATAAATGTATCAAGCTGAAAAACAAAGGGCAGTAACCAAGTGAGCACTCTAAATGCATTACAACATGTGAAATAGAGTAAGTTCGAGTTATGCTGAACCAATCTCCTTGTTTTGTTTGTTTGTTTGTTTGTTTGCTTAACGTACCCAGCCGACCACGAAGGGCCATATCAGGGCGGAACCAATCTCCTGACACCTGAGAGAATAACAAGCATGTGAAATGTCAGCATTCAACTTTCATCCTCAAGTATCAAGCGTAGATATTGTGAGCAATGTGATTGATATTCTGTTATTAATATAATATGTGTTACTTTTTTCCATTCATTGCAGGTTTATTAGTGGCAGCCATGGCAACGGAGGATTCCTTGAAGAGGATGTCATGGTTCAAGCAGTGTGCACAGCTCTAGTGGGTAGGTCCTACATCTTCTGCGTCAAAACCCCCAATGGCCAGAGCTCTGCACGAGACGCTGCAACTTCATATTCACTGAAAACCCACAGCGCCGCACAAGATGTTGCTGCTTCACAGCCGCTGAAAGCTAGTCATGGAATCCCAAGGCCAGCTTGCCTCGCAGACCTCTTGAGCGCTCCGCCGACTTCACAGCGGCATGATGGGAAATTGTCCGACTTGGTCGCCGTACAGATGATTCCCACCAACACCCAGGATGCTGAACGTGTGACTGTGATGGACGTGCTACAACAATTGGTACACGGGAGTTCCATGGTAGACGGTGGTTGTATGGCGCCTGGTAGTTCCCGCCCTTGTGTCTCTGTGTCTGGAAACATCTCTGCTGAGACTGGTTTCTCCTCGGTGGAGGTGCCACAGATCACAGGCAGGCGTAACAGAGCGTCCAAGGTGAACAGAAACCATCACAGAAAAAGTTGCACTCGAAGAAGTACCAAGAGGCGTCAAACGTGTCCGTCTTCTTTTCAGAAAGGGAATGATAGATACACTCCAGCTGATGGCACACTGCTATGTTCACAGTCACTGTGTTCAGAGTCATCATGTTCACAGTTACCGTGTTCACAGTCACTGTGTTCACAGTCATCACGTTCACAGTTACTGTGTTCACAGTCAATGTGTTCACAGTCAATGTGTTCACAGTCACCACGCTCAGGCTGGTCTGCTCTGCACACTTCTAAGCTGTCTGGCGCCAGTCAAGGGTCTACAATGTTTAGCTGCCAGAGTTCAATGGATGGAGAGTTTGCGTCAGGGCGCAGTGTAACATGCATTGGAAGCAGATCCCAGGGGACAACTTTCCAGTGTCATGAAAGCCAGAGAGAGGAACTGCATGCTAGCTGTGGTACGAAAAGAGCAAGCCACAAAGAAGAACTGCATCTTAGCTGTGATAGGAACAGAGGAAGCCAAAGGGAGGAACGGCATGATAGCTCAGGCAATACCTCAGTTTATCCAGGCTTCAGTGAGGCAGGGCCAAGTTTGACTGTCTCTGACAACAAAGAAAACACTCCACAAAGGACAAAAGGCAGTCAAATAAAATCGAGGAGCCAGTTTTGTTTAGAGTCAGGATGTGATAAAAATATGTCTGCCAAAATGTCACTAGAGCTTGACAGAGGTGAGAGTCCTGTGAATAAAAACAGTATGCTGAGTGACAAAGACAGTTTGCTGACTGACATAACATTGCCTGCAACCGGGGCCCCAGATTTACCACAGCTGACTCAGTTTCCTTTCTTAGACAGCCGTGAAGTGTTTGTGTGCCAAGGCTCGGAGTCACAGCCCAATGCCACACAGCCAAGTTTGAATCTCTCATTCAACAGACATCAAACGGCTTCCTTCTCCGACTCGCTGAATGATAGCTCTTTGCTACTGGCTGCATGTGACATCAATGAAGATGTTTCCGGGCCAGGAGACTGCAGTCGGCAACATCAGACCGGGAGTCTCATGTTGCCAGAAGGAGAGAACTTAGACACTCCCATGTTTTCCAGAGTGATTTCTGCAAAAATGTTCACAACAGACTCAGGAAAACATGACGGAATTCATTCACCTGCGGTGCACAAACATTTTAAAGCAGGTGTGGTTATGCAGAATAAAGGAAGAGTTTCTTTTGATACTGACAGTGTCATAGACATGCCATATTCTGAAGATTTGTCACAGTTCCTGAGCGTGATGACAGTCGGCACTGCTACTGCACAGGAGACATGCAGAGAACATCTAGACAGAGTGATACAGGTGCCTGACGCAAGGTCACTCCATGCAGGACAGGTGGCAGAAGAAAAAAGTCCAAGAAAAGATAAATATTCTTACAAAGAAAATGTTGTGTCTGTATCCAATAACAGTTTGATGAGAAGCACAGAGACATCACCAAATACTTCAACAGCAGAAACTTATTGTGTGGCAGGAAGGAAGTCCACAAGACAGGAAAAAAGCTATAGGCAGGCTAGTTCAGCATCGGTGGTGCATCCAGAGAAAAGCACCAGTTCTAGTTCAGGATCAGTGCATCCAGAGAAGACCACCAGTTTTTCTAGTTCAGGGTCGGTGCACAAGAGGACCACTTCCAGTTTAAGATCGGTACACAAGAGGACCACTTCTATTTTAGGATCGGTGCATCCAGAGAAGAGCACCAGTTCTAGTTCAGGATCGGTGCATCAAGAGAAGAGCGCCGGTTTTAGTTCAGGATCCGTGCATCCAGAGAAGACCACCAGTTTGTCTAGTTCAGGATCAGTGCATTCAGAGAAGAGCACCAGTTCTAATTCAGGAATGGTACATTCACAGGAGGGCAGCAGTTCTGGGTACGGCAGTGCAAGAAATTCGACTAACCCACAGGAAGGAGAAGAGGTAGCAAACTTGTCCTCAGAAGATCTGTTTGACTTGGAGAATGGAACTCTTTCATCTAGTTTTCTTGATGAGGTTTTCTCTGTAGAACACACACATGACAGAAGTTCATCTCACATTTCAAACAACAAGCATTTGTCAGTCAGGGTCACAGGCAGCCAGTCCCCAGTCAGTGTTTCTGTTGAAAAGTCTTCACATCTTGCGAACCAATCAAGCCCCAATATACTGGGTCCGCATCCAGTCAGAGACTTAGCAAGGAGTGTATCAATTAGACATCCCACAGACAGTGTTTCAGTTAAACATCCCCCAGTCAGTGTTTTAGTTAGACATCCCCCAGTCAGTGTTTCAGTTAGACATCCCCCAGTCAGTGTTCTTTCAGTCAAAAAGTCTTCACATCTTGCGGAACGTTCAAGCCCCAATGGATTGGATCCACATCGCCAAGCCCCTAAAAGTGTTGGTCAAAGTTTGCTGGACATGCCTCACTCTGAGGACCTGGACATCTTCCTGGACAACCTGACTGACCCAGAGTCAACGCCCCGCAGTGTTTTTGAAAGTCCACAAGGTTGCCCATGCTTGTCTGTCTGTGCAAAGTGCATTGAGGTCAACAACACAAAAGGAAAAGAGGTCATAAACACCAAGACAGCACAAGGTGAGTCTCCTAGGCTAAAGGCTAGTGAAACTAAACAGCACACAGCCTGTGAGTGCAAGCATGCTATTTCTAGGATTGATTCAACCTTCTCTGCACAAACTCTGCCTGTGGGATCACTCTTTGATGTTAAATCTCACAACAAAAATCTCAGTAAAAGTTCCCAGGGTTGCCGTGAAGCTACCAGAACTAGCCCTGTGCAAGAGAAATCTTCAGAATCTGTTGACGCTCTTGTTCTACATCAAGGAGATGAGACAGAACAGTGTGACACTGACAGTTTGATGATCGTGGCTGAGAGTTTTATGGACAGCTCAGCAGATCTGTTTGGATCACAGTCACAAAGTGTTGCAGCGGTTCTTGACAACAGTGAATTTGAGGAGCGCAGTGGTAGCTCTGTCTTCGCGGGCACAACTTTCCATGCCCATCGTGCACAAACTGCGACGATTTGCCAGCAGAATGAGACAAGATTTTGTGGTTCTGGTGACGTCGATGCCTCGCCACCAGCCGCTTCAGGTGCTGACAATGTGTTTGCCTCGGTAAGAGGACGCAAACACAGACAGAGTCAGGGGACACCTGAAGGTCATCAGAGAAAGAAGGTGCGCTTCTCTCGGAGGAGTCAGATTCACAGCGTGAGAGACATAGATGTCAGGCTGGAGAATTATGGCATACCAAAGGCCACGACTAAACTCACGAGAAGAACACCTGTCCACGTCCGTCGGAGGTCTTGTCTGAGGCTGCCGCTCACTACCATCTCGAATGCACAAACCAGAGACCCTTTGACTCTCATCTCGAGTATACAAAGCAGAGATTCTTTGGCTCCCATCTCGAGTGCACAAAGCAGAGATTCTTTGGCTCCCATCTCGAGTGCACAAAGCAGAGATTCTTTGGCTCCCATCTCGAGTGCACAAAGCAGAGATTCTTTGGCTCCCATCTCGAGTGTACAAACTACAGACTCTTTGGCTCCCAGTCCCATCTTGAGTGTACAAACCAGAACTTCTTTGGCTCCCATCTCCAGTACACAAACTCAAAGCAGAGATTATTTGGCTCCCATCTCGAGTGGACTAACCAGAGACTCTTTGGCTCCCATCTCGAGTGCACAAACCAGAGACTCTTTGGCTCCCATCTTGAGTGCACAAACCAAAGACTCTTTGGCTCTCATCTCGAGTGTGCAAAGCAGACGCTCTTTGGCTCCCATCTCAAGTGCACAAACCAGAGACCCTTTGGCTCCCAGTCCCATCTTGAGTGTACAAACCAGAACTTCTTTGGCTCCCATCTCGAGTTCACAAACTCAAAGCAGAGATTATTTGGCTCCCATCTCGAGTGGACTAACCAGAGACTCTTTGGCTCCCATCTCGAGTGGACTAACCAGAGACTCTTTGGCTCCCATCTTGAGTGCACAAACCAAAGACTCTTTGGCTCCCATCTCGAGTGTGCAAAGCAGACGCTCTTTGGCTCCCATCTCAAGTGCACAAACCAGAGACCCTTTGGCTTCCAGTCCCATCTTGAGTGTACAAACCAGAGATTCTTTGGCTCCCATCTCAAGTGCACAAACCAGAGACTCTTTTGCCCCCATCTCGAATATAGAGAGCACAGACCCCTTGATTCAGATGCAGATCCAAGGTAACCGCTGCTCTCTCAGCAACAGAAACAGCCAGAAACTTAGCACACTGACCAGACTAAGTGACCAGGCAATAGGGCCTACAGTGAAAGCTGTACCTGTTGTCTTGGGTGCATGGCGTTCCTTTTGCTCCACGCCAGTCGGTCCTCACAAACACCTGCTGGACTGGTGTGAGAGCTCGGGGTCCCAGGATCTTTTTTCTCCCTGTACTCTGCAGGATTGTGAAGAGGCCGCTCAATACCAGGATCAGCCAAACGCTTTGCCAGTTCATGCAGATGCCATACATAAAGAACTGTTTCCCCAACCACAGTCTAAAATCCTACCAGTACACAGTGGAGGGGAAAATCTCGAGCTTTTAGTTAGCCCTGCCTCAGAGGGGTACAGAAGCATGGCAATAAATAAGGAACTGTTTCCCCGACCACAGCCCAACACCCTACCACACAGTGCACAGGAAAATGTCAGGCTTTCAGTTAGCTCTGTCTCAGATGGGTACAGAAGTGTGTCTTTGTTCGATGACTCAGATGTCTTGTTTGAGGAGAGTGAGAATATGCCAGAAACCAAAGAATCAGTTCCGTTGTATCACGCAGTATCTACTCCCCCTTCACTTCAGACGGTAATGTGGCGAAGGGAAAGCAGAACCGACAGACATTCAGCGACAGAAAACCCTGTCACTGTCAGCCTGACGCCCCTGACAAGACCAAGGTTAAGTTATGCTTCCTTCTTGGCATCACCCGATCTGTTTTCCCCCTGAAGGCTTTCCTTACCTTTTGTATTCTTAGTGCCAGGGTTATGTTATTCTTCTGGGAAACACCCGATCTGTTTTCCCCCTGAAATGTAAGGTCTTCCTTTGCTTTTGTATTCGTAATGCCAGGGTTATGTTCTGCATTCTTCTTGGCATCACCCGATCTGTTTTCCAATGAAGGCCTTCCTTACCCTTTGTATTCATAGTGCCAGGGTTATGTTAATTGTTATGCTTCCTTCTTGGCATCACCTGATTTTGTTACCCTCTGCATGGAGGCCATCCTTACCCTTTGTATTTGTTATGCCAAGCCCAAGGTTGTGTTATGTTTCCTTTTTGGATTCACCGCATTTCTTTTCCCTCTGAAAGCCTTCCTTACCTTTTGTATTCGTAATGTATACATACGTCACTGTCACTGTGTGTGTACATTTGTGTGTATGTGTGTGTATTTATTTCACAATGCAATCTTGTGTGTGATAACAGGAAGACTTGATTTGTAATGCCATTGATGCATGGGTGCATGAACATTCTGACAGTTTAATGTGTGATGCCTTAATTATCTGTTGTGAATTTTGGATGCAATGAAAGCGGGTGAAACACAGAAAAAGTGTTGAATAAAAGACAAACAGTTTAAGCTGTTGCCACTATCCTTGTTTGTAATTGTATAAACATGATTTTATCATGATAAACATGATTTTATGTTTCACCTACAGCACATCTCTTTTGTTGTTATTTGTGTGTGTGTGTGTGTGTGTGTGTACGGTGTGTGTGTGTCAGTGTGTGTTGTGTGTGTGTGTGTTTGACATAAAAAAAAAACGACAGAAAGCAGGAGTAAGGAATACCCATCATCATTTTCAGATGACCAGCAAACAACTCTCACTATTTCAACACTTTTGCACATTAAAAATATGGACCTTATAATAGCAAATATCCCAGGCAAACCCAGAAGTAACCCTAACAGAAATCTTCAAACCAAAGAGTGTGCTTACTACATGATACCGAGTTAAGTCAGTGCTTTTAACGGCATAAAAAAATTTGAATGAAAAGACATGGGGGTGAATTTGTGTTGGGATACAAAAAAATTAATGTCTTGATAACTTCTCTTTTTTTTTCTTTTTTTTTTGAAGGGGGGGGGGGGGGGGGGGTGTATGTGTGTTTGCAGAGTTAGTGTCTCTTTTCAAAAAGGATAAAAATACATAAATAAATGAATGGAAACTATGATCAATTCAAACATTTTGCACACCCCTGGCACCGCTTACACATACACACGCACGGCATATGCACGTGTGGTACACTCAGCTGATGCACAGGTTAAAAACGTGCTAGTCATATGACGGCTTACTAGCGTCAAAACCACATCATTAACATGTTTAGCTTATGTTGCTGACTATGCTTGTGAATTTGTTGTGTTATTACTGATTGTGTTTCGTTCTTACTCTGACCAGTTCCTTATTTGGCTGACTGGGAGATTGAGCCTGTTGAAAGATGCAAACAAATGTAAGGCTTCTTTTTAAGCCTACTGTCTATATGATACTTACCGAGACAGTACTATTCTTGCACATTATCTATTATAGGCCGAAAAAATTGGACAAAACGCTGAGTGGGTACAATTATCTCCCATAACCATGCGCCACCGTGGATCCCAAGCACTGTCCGAGTGCTTCCCCCTTACAGGATGTAGGTGGCGCGTCCTCTTTCTTTATGAGCTGCAGACCCTCAAAAAGCCCATAACATATCAAGAGGGGAGGCGGGAGGGAAACTCTAATAGTACTGTCTCGGTAAGTATCATATAGACAGTAGGCTTAAAAAGAAGCCTTACAGTCAATATAACACTTACCTCGACAGTACTATTCTTGCACAGAATACCAGAGTGGTGTGAGGGTGATATGTAGAGTATTAAACTCCTTAATCAAAATCACTTAAATCCAAGGATTAAGATACCCAGGCAATTTTCGAACAGTACTACCGTAAAAGAAAATATACCCAAGAAACATACCTTAGACTGACGTGACCATGCTAGCAACCACTGCTGTGTGGTGAACTCAATGTCAAAGTCCAGGCCACTCAAAGCTTGACTACCACTGAGTCTACGGCAAGTGGCTAAAGCGATGAGGAACAATTAGTCTTAAAAATCAGCAACTTGATACTGATGCCTGCCAGGGGTTCAAACTCATTGCTACGCAGGAGTTTGAGGACCAGAAAGACATCCCCCTTGGGAAATGAAACCCGAGGTTTAGACACCGCTGCATTGCTAATACCCGAAAGGACATTAGCGATGAGGGAGGACCTGATCAAGTGTTCAGTTCTGCGACCAGTAGCGGCCGCAATCGTGGAAGCGATGGCAGATCTGTATCCAAGAAGAGTCTTAGAAGAAAGACTCTTCTTTTGATACACTTCCACCAGGAAGTTGGCCAAGTCCTGTGTTGAGGGATAAAGCGGCTTTATCCCCTTGGACAAGGCGAAGGTGGCCCAAGCTCTCCAGCGTAAGTCGTAGAACTGATTAGTTGATCGCCTCTTAGCGTTCAAGGAAAACTCTACTGAACTCTTGTGCAATCCTAGTGCAAGCAGTTTGGAGCGCACAAGAGCCATGCGGTCAAGCACAGACTCTCTGGACGTGGATGAGGGAGGCATGATCGAGGCTGGAGCAGACCTCCCCCGTCCAGATCCAGAGGTAGAGGGTCTACGTGGGTGAGACCGCGAAGATCTGGAAACCACGGAGCTGTTGGCCAGTAAGGCGCGACCAAAATCAGTCTTGGTCGTTCCTGCAGATATTTTGCCAGCACCCTCGGAATCAGAGATGTCGGGGGATAGGCGTAAGCATCGAGGAGCCTCCACAAGAGAGTGAATGCGTCCAAGTGGAACGCATTCATGTCTCGAAAGGGGCTGACGTACCTGGGAAGCCGAGCGCTGAATCGAGTTACGAACAGATCGATCAGAGGACGGTCCCACCTTGCCCACAGACGCTGTAGAACGTTGTGAGCGATGGTCCATTCTGTGGAGAGAACCTGATCGCCCCGACTGAGAATGTCGGCCAGGGCGTTCAGTTTCCCCGGAACGAACTGGACTGACATCCGGACCTGATTGGTCTGGCACCAGAGCAGAATCTCCTCCGCCAACAGGGAGAGGGACCGAGAATTGGTGCCCCCCTGGTGGCGAAGGTAAGCTAAGCATGTGGTGTTGTTGTCCCCGTTGAAAATCAGAGGGGCCAAGGACAGGCCGAATGGGAGGGCCCGAAACTCGAACACCGTGCCCTCCCAAACGAACCGGAGCAGATGTCGGTACCCCGGGGCCACCAGGATGTGGAAGTAAGCATCCTGGAGGTCCCAGACATGGCCCAATCGTTTGGCCGGATGGCCAACCGGACCGACGAAGGGGTTTCCATCTTGAACTTGCACCTGTGAAGGTACAAGTTCAAGGTGGAGAGGTCCAACACCGGCCTGAACCGGCCGTCCTTTTTGGGGACGGTGAACAGGCGGGAGCAGAACCCCAGAGAAGGCTGAGAAAGGGGGTAGACCGCCTTCTTCTCGACCAACGAGTTCACCTCGTCCTGAAGAGCCTGCCATCTGGCAGGCTCTCGAGGAGGGGGGAACGTCCAAGGTAGAGCGGACAATGGAGGTTGTGACGACAGCGGTAGAGAAAACCCCGACCACACCACCCTCAAGAAAAACTGGTTGGAGACCAGTCTGCCCCACATGCCGCGGGCCCGAAAAAAAGGGAACCGCCGGACGAAAGAGGGGCAACTTGAGGGGGCGTCAACGTAGGGCCGGGACTCACTGAAAATTCTGCTGGCGGGCAGGCGCAGGCTTGCGACCACCCCCCCTGGTGGTGCTGCTTCCCCTTACCTGTCTGAGCACCCTTCGTCTTGCTTGGGAACGCAACAGGCGCCTAAGAGGAGGAAGAAGGAGGCAGTGAAACTGGCTTCTTCTTCTTCTTCTGAGGCTGGGAGCTGGAGGTGACTGTAGCACTTCTCTTACTCCCCGCCGCCGTCGCCGAAGCAGCGAGGCCAACCCTCAGAGAATCAGTGTTCCTCTGGCGTGTGGACTCCACCACAGAACGAACAGTGTCCGGATGAAAGAGGGAAGAAGGCTGAGGAAACGTGTTCCTCAGACTCTTCCTCATATCCGGAGGCACTATAGAAGTAGGCAGAAAATGATCACGGAACAGGGCCAATAAAGTGGACCAGTGTTCCAATGGCCAATTCTGCCGCAGACGTCACGCACGATCGCACGGCATGCAAAGCCCGATCCACTCGAACCGTGTCAAGGACCCGAGTGGAATCGGACTCTGCCCGATTGGGAGGGTCCAACAGTGTGGACAGCGTGCTCATCCATGTCAAGGCCTGTGATTGGGCCTCGACTGTGGAAGAAACGGTGGCCTCAAGATTGTGGAACGAAGCAGAGCTCAGTTCCACCTTCTTGACCGAAGGCACCTCCCCAACGAACACATCACCGTCAGCCCCACCCTAAACACTCGAAGTCTGGAAAGGGAGAGTTCGAGAGTCAAAGGGAAAAGGGAGGGACGAAACAGATTGGACACGAGGAAACAGTGGAGGTGCGCCTCCCGAAGGAAAGCATGGCACTGAACCCGCGTCCTCCCGAGGAACATAGGTCGCGTTTGCACGTGAATCTGTACTCCTCAGGCGATGTGCTGCCGCTTCCACCGTGGCACTTAGACTAGGGTGGAACGCGAATTGCCGGCGGCCGGATCGTTCATAAAACGAGCCGCCGGCAGACGCGGCGTGAGCCTCCCGCGCCCGGGCCGAAGCGGACTCAAAGGACGAGAGGGCGTCTCAGGGAAGGACGTCCTGAAACTGTTCAAACGTCCTTCTAGCTGTGCGAGGACGAGCCTCCTGCCTCTCGTCCTCAGACCCCGGGTCCACGTCCTGTGTGTCAACACTAGACGACAGACGCTTAAGAGAGGCATCCGTGACGTCAAGACGCCGCGTGATGTCTGTCATGTACTGTTGGAAAGTACGAAGCATAGCTTCGGAAGTTCCATCAGAAACCGGCAAGGGTAGAGTTTCAGTGTTAACCTCAGGGCGACCCTGATCCTCCTCCCTATCGTCCTCCGACTCACTCTCCTCTTCACTTCCCGACAACTCCTCAAAAGCAGGAGTGTAGGGAGCTTGAGGGGGAAGAGCCGAAAGCGATGAAGCAGGCTGTGAAGAAACGCCCACAGAAGCAAGAGGCCGCGAAGACCCCTGCCCCAAAGACGAAACGTCTCCAGCAGCCGAAGGGGGAGAAAAACAACAACCCTGCGACTGTTGGGTCAGCCCAGCCAACGAACCCCCGCCATTTATAGACTGAACAGGAACCCATCGGGTCTGATCAGAAAAGAAATGGTCCGGTCCGGTCGGGGGTGCCGATCCGGTCCGGTAGGGTGGTCCGGTCCGGTGCCGTACCATCCGGAGGTCCCGTTCAGCACCGAACCATCGTACCCACAGAAGTGTTCGGGTGGTTAGGTCCGGACGTGGACATACCGTACCATCCGGACCCGTAGGTCCGGTGGTCCGGTATGGTCCGGTTCGGTGCCAGACCATCCAGACCAACAGAGGTGGTCGGGTGGTCCCGCACCGGACCATCCGGACCCGTAGGTCCGGACCCGTAGGTCCGGTACCATCCGGAGGTCCTGTTCGGCACCGAACCATCCGTACGCACAGAAGTGTTCGGGTGGTTCGGTCCGGGCGTGGACGTACCGTACCATCCGGACCCGTAGGTCCGGTTCGGTGCCAGACCATCCGGACCAACAGAGGTGGTCGGGTGGTCCGGACCGGTCCGGTAGGGTGGTCCGGTGTTCCGGTCCGGTGTTCCGGTCCGGTCCCGTACCATCCGGAGGTCCCGTTCGGTACCGAACCATCCGTACCCACAGAAGTGTTCGGGTGGCTCGGTCCGGACGTGGACACACCGTACCATCCGGACCCGTAAGTCCGGTATGGTCCGGTTCGGTGCCAGACCATCCGGACCAACAGAGGTGGTCGGGTGGTCCGGTCCGGACCGGACCACCGGTCCAGCACCGGACCATCCGGACCCGTAGGTCCGGTCCGGTCCCGCACCATCCGGAGGTCCCGTTCGGCACCGAACCACCCGTACCCACAGAAGTGTTCGGGTGGCTCGGTCCGGACGTGGACATACCGTACCATCCGGACCCGTAGGTCCGGTTCGGTGCCAGACCATCCGGACCAACAGAGGTGGTCGGGTGGTCCGGACCGATCCGGTAGGGTGGTCCGGTGTTCCGGTCCTGTGGTCCGGTCCCATACCATCCGGAGGTCCCGTACGGTACCGAACCATCCGTACCCACTGAAGTGTTCGGTCCGGACGTGGACCTACCGTACCATCCGGACCCGTAGGTCCGGTGGTCCGGTATGGTCCGGTTCGGTGACAGACCATCCGGACCAACAGAGGTGGTCGGGTGGTCCGGTACCGGACCATCCGAACCCGTAGATTCGGTCCGGTCCCGTACCATCCGGAGGTCCCGTTCGGTACCGAACCATCCGTACCCACAGAAGTGTTCGGGTGGCTCGGTCCGGACGTGGACATACCGTACCATCCGGACCCGTAGGTCCGGCATGGTCCGGTTCGGTGCCAGACCACCCGGACCAACAGAGGTGGTCGAGTGGTCCGGTCCCGACCGGACCACTGGTCCGGTACCGTACCCTCCGGACCCGTAGGTCCGGTGTGTTCCGGTTCGGTGCCAGACCACCCAGACCAACCGAGGTGGTCGGGTGGTCCGGTCCCGACCGAAACACTGGTCCCGTACCGTACCATCCGGACCCGTAGGTCCGGGGGGTCCGGCAAGGGCCAGAGGTACTGTCCCGCACCGGACCCTAAGGTCCGGTACGGTCCCGTACCATGGGTCCCGTCCGGACCAAACCCGGAGGTCAAGTCCAGTCGGGACCCGTGGGTCCGGTTCGATCCCGACCCGTAAGCCTGGAACGTTCCGGACCCTTGGTCCGGACCATCCGTCACCCGAACACCAGACGCTAAGGAATGGCGTGGGGTCAAGACGGTCCGGTCGGAGGTGTCGGTCTGAGCAACAGAAACAATGTTCCCGTCGCCCTGACCATTCGACAGAAGTACCACGTTCTGTCGAACACCTCCACGTCCAGTAACTAGTCGGCCGGAGCGTTTCAAGAGGGACAGCCACCAGTCACACGGACGTCAGAGGGAACCGTAGTAGCAGTGGTCGTAGGCACGAAGCCTGAAACCCCTGCCCCCACAGGACCGCCCTGAACGGGGTCAATTCGCATCCCAACCCCAGCGGGGAGGGAATTCAGAGACCCCGTCATCTCCTCCGATCTCCCCCCCCCAGGAGGCCGAAACTACTGTCAAAACAGCAGCAGACGACCCAGCGAGGGAGTTCAGAGGAGGACCCGTGTCCCTCCTGGCTTCCACAGCGGTGGAAACCGAGGAGGGCACAGGAGAGGCACCGGAAAAAGAAAGATTTTAATGCCAACTGCACCCGGTGTTCCCAGGCGGTCACCCATCCAAGTACTAACCGGGCCCGACGTTGCTTAACTTCGGTGGTCGGACGAGAACCGGTGTTTTCAACGTGGTATGGCCGTTGGCTGTCAAAACCTGAGTCTCTCCAGTAGCCCCTAGATCGGATTCACCAACCCCCAAAGAGGGTTGGGAATCGACCTGCCCCCGGATTCGAGCCAGGGGGGAGAAGGAAACCTTCCCCCCAGGCTTGAAACCGGGAGGAGCTGAAGCCTGAGACTGAGGGCCGGACAACGGCGTCGAAGGGGGGGAAGCCTGTTCCACTGAAGGAGAAGGAGAAAGAAGCTTTTTCTTTCCCCTCGACCTTCCCCGAACCTTCGACGGCGCAGCCCCGCCCGAAGTCCCAGGCTCAAGCCCAGCCTGTTTGAGCAAGCTCGCATTGAGCTTGCTCAAACAGGCTTTCTCCGCCCTCCCTCGCCGCAAACGCAAAGCGTTTGGGGAGGGAGAGTCGGAGCGCCGAAAGATCCCCTTCTCCGTGCGTAAAACATGACGCTGGGCGCCCGGAGAAGGGTTGCCCCCGGCAGACTCTGGTTCCGTAGAACCAGAGCCCAAAACAGGACGAGACATCCTACCTCGCCCTGTACGTACCCTTAAAGACCGAGAATTAACAAAATTCAAAGAAAATTTAGGTCAATACTCAAGTGAATGCGGCGAAACGAGAAGCAGACGACCGGTCACCACGAAGTAGGACGGGAGGCACGCCGAGTCCGCCACACAAAAACGGAGGCACAAGTTGAAGGAAACACAACGTAGCCTCAAGCCAGAAGTGGAATAACACACAATAATCCAACAGGTGATAGTCCACACAGAAAAGGAGCCTCTTAGTCCAAAATAATCCGGGAGCGTAGCAGAAACACAGCCGGTCTGACACGCGCGAAAAAAGAAAGAGGACGCGCCACCTACATCCTGTAAGGGGGAAGCACTCGGACAGTGCTTGGGATCCACGGTGGCGCATGGTTATGGGAGATAATTGTACCCACTCAGCGTTTTGTCCAATTTTTTCGGCCTATAATAGATAATGTGCAAGAATAGTACTGTCGAGGTAAGTGTTATATTGACACAAGGATTGGCTGCAGGTATGTCAGTTTCAGGTAAAAACTTCTCCATCATCTTATACATTAATGGTACACTCGATATGCATAACCACCAGGCAGATAAGGAGCTACGGTGGCGAAAAACTTGCTACATACCCACAGCTGCATTCAATGCAAGCCGAAAAAGGGCGACGATCGTGGTTCACGAATGCGCCAATGGATTATTGCCCGCAGTTTACAAAACCGGTTTAACCACAACATTTAAGGCCCTCCCCCCAGCTGTCTTAAAGAAAGAAAATGAAAACCATCCAAAATAATGGTACGAATGTTACATTAACCCTGACAGGAGTGTATGGGTTTCATGCTACTGCATACAGAGACGAACAGCGCTGGTTCAGTAGTTGACAATCAGTGAATCACGATCAATTTTTATTTTTTGTCATGCGCTGTTTTGTCAAGGGCTGGTACGGGCCTGCACTTATTGTTTACACTCCCACGCAAGAGATAAGGTAACGCAGCAACCTTATCGCTGTCTGCATGGTCATAATTTAGCACTCAGGAAGTGTGTGTTTTGTGTGGTGTGACTGCATCAGTGCATGATTATAAAATGTATAACAGATTGTTAAATGTAAATTTTAAGTTAGACGCTTTGTATGGCATTAGCAACTGTGACTGTATTGTTTTCAATCAGCCCGAGTTGCAGACCTATGTTGCCACACGAGCACTAGACCTTTTTGGCATCAGAGCAGCTCTCAGTTTATATATTCCGCGAGACATACACTGATACATGCTCTTGGTTAATATTTTGTATGCTTTGAAAGTCGCGAGAACTTTGATCTTCGGCCTTTGCAGCTCTCGCAAGATAGCCGACCAACATGCTTTGCTATGCTTTAAACTTTGCGAGAGCTTGGAATACTAGGGTCTAATACGTTGTGGACACTCTTTCATTGTAAGGTAGGCAATAACTCGAATTGGCCCTGTGTGAGGTTCACAACGCAAATTGAGGGAATCTCAAACAGTCGCTCATCTTTTAGTATGTACGTCACTTCCATGGGGTTTAATAAGTGACTATGCTGTAATGTGTACGCATTTCAAAACTGTCAGTTCGGTAGTCTTTATGAATGTATAGGCTTAAATTGAGAGTATATGGTTTTCTACATTACTTAAAAAGTTAAAGCAGTGTTTGTCATATCACTCAGTAGATGTATGCTTTCTTTTCGATCCCAGATTCCAGTGTGCAGTACACAGTGTGTCACATCACTCAGTGACTATAATGATTTCTTGTCCATAATTTCAGTGACTGCATACAGGACACGGTGGAGCTGTACTGATCTTTGAGCTCCTCACTTTCCCTGTGACGCAAGTTCAGAAATCACAGCACCAGCAGAAGTATACAGCAAATTGAACAACACCTAACAACACACAGGGTTGAGTAAGCGATCTCGGAGAAGGGCAGGATGGACAGTAATGAAGGTAAGGTGTAGCTGTGTTGAAATTAATTTGTGTTTATAATTTTAAAGATAAAAACAAGTCAGGCCCTGCATGTGCAGGCATGATATTTTTATGCCAGTTGGCGGATTTCTGCAATATCAAACCTCGATAACAAAAATGTACTCACCAGAAACAATTCCCAACATGGAACATCAAACATGATGAACACGATTGCACGATTTTGCATTATTTTTTTCCCCACTCAGAAATATTCCTTTCTTCATATTCTTGAGGCAATTTTAATTTTCGAATTTCATAATTTTTTTACTGTGTATTACTGTATACATGGATACACAGGCCTGAAAGTGGCGAGTATTTTACTCGCCATGGCGAGTAAAAACATGTAAATGGCGAGTAGAAATATTAATCTACTTGCCAAATGCGAATAAAATTGCTGAAACAAATGGTTTGTTTGGCGAGTAAAATGTGCTCTCTGGCTAGTAAATTATGAGAAGTACTAGCCAAAGGCCAGTGCCCCATTTTGTGGACTTTCAGCGCTGATACATGAGAATACAAAACAAGCTGATGTTAAGTCTTCATGAAAAAAAAGAGATAGCCAGCAAATGCAGGTCTGCTGGTTGGCTCACGTAAGTGTAGCCTATGCGATGGTAAACTTTGTCTGTCTGTGCGTGCGTGCGTGCGTGCGTATGTATGTATGTGTGTATGTCTGTGGTAGAAACTTTAACATTTTTGGCTAAACACCGAAATACTCATTTCACGTGGTTAATTTTCAAGCACCATCTTCAAATTATTGAAGCAATGATCAACATTGTGTCGGCATGTGTGTAGTTAAAGCGTGTATCCAAAGAAAACGGGTGGTGGGGGGTTTTGAAGGGGTACAAGCAGTTGACTGATTTGTGTCGTGTTTGGCATGTAGACGGCAGGTCAGGTGTCAAGATCAGGTCAGGGGTCGCGCGAAGGATTGTGGTCCAGTTCTCACCTCGCCGATTCGCCGGGGAAGACGATTTCATGTTGTTCGGTTTCTAAGCTCCAGAAAAGTAAATAAAGAAGATACCAAAGGGAGATTTCCTACAATTTGATCTGCACAGCGTGTTTCCAATGTTCACGCGAGGAAGAGCTGTCGAAAGCGCGGCAGTCAGTGTCGATCTTGCAGCCGTATCCCGGTAAGTTCAGAGACAGATCTAGTGTCTCCCACTCTGATAACGTGTCACCTACTGTTAATCCGTTTTGTTTTAATTTCTTTTTATTTCAGCAGACACGGATGTCAAACACAGTGCTAGGCAGTCACCTCTAGTGAAATGAGTTGATCTAAAGTGCCTGTAATGTTTGGATGTCTTTGCTCGTGGTTCGATTTATGTGAATTTCAAGACTTGCAGTAGAGTCTCAAGTTAAGTTTACTCTGCCCGAAAAAAACTGTCCACCATTTACTTGAACATGCAGATATAAGGAAACGGAATGAATCTGTTCTCAAAGTCAAAATGATCACGATTTTTTCCTCAGATTCAAAACATGCACTGTCATGGTTTTGTCTGTACAATTTAGTAAGTCTTAAGTACTTTGCAACAACTTCCTTGAACGTGAAAGACAGTTTTTGAATGCTAGATCTGTATCGCGTTTCATTCCAGACTCGATCCTCTCTTTGATTGTAGATCTACTGTTTGCTGTTTACGCACTATCATATGATTCGCTATGTAACGTTTGGTAAGCTTACCTTGCCACAGCTTTCTTGTCTTTGTTGGCATTTCTGGCTGTGTTGACCGTCAGAATTATTTTAAGAACCAGGCTGCTGCAGTCGACATGTTTCGCATATTGTAGGGTTACCATGCTGCATAGGTAAAGTGGCTTGTATAACCTGACTATTCTGTTTCAAAACACTGTTTATATTTGTGTAGGTTGTAGTCATCATAACTAATCGCATTTTGCCATTTGTTTCAGAAAGGAGGTTAACCTACAACAAGATCGACGCTATGTCAGATATATGCCTCAGCCACATGAAGACTTCCGAATTTAGATCTACTCGGCATGGTGACAAGTCTTGATGAAAAGTATAGGACTGAGGACAGCAGTGGAAAAAGTGCCCACATGGCAGGTACCTAACCTATTACCCTAGTCATTTTATCTGTTTGCCTTCTTTTGAAAATTATACATGGAGTTGATATGATGCGTTAGTTTTAACTGTGTGTGTGTGTGTGTGTGTGTGTGCGTGTGTGTGTGTGTGTGTGTGTGTGTGTGTGTGTGTGTGTGTGTTTGTGTGTGTGTGTTACGGAGTGAGTGAGTTTGTGTTATGTTACTGTTTGTTGATTTCTTACGGGAGCCTTGAAGGCTTCGCCTCTTGTTTATTCATTGCTATAACGTTTACAGAGCTGCCAACTGCTACGTCGCTTTCAGCATGCTACATTTAAAGAGCAATTGCTATGCCAAGCTAAAAATTGATACGCTTAAACAAATAAGGCCAAAAAGAAAAATATGTCTGTGTCCGGTAACATCGCCGAAAAAAATAGGGTTGGTCGGTGGTTTGTTTTTTTAAAAAAATTTTTTTTTACCTTTTTCTTATGTTTTGTTAACGTCTTTTTATTTTTATTTTTTATTTTTTTATACGCTTCCTTAGTTTACTTACAATTATTTAGCACATGTTTTTGACCTAGATATATTGAAACTAAATAAAGTATACTTGACTTCTTTTTTTGTTTTGTTTTTGTTTTTGTTGTTTGTGCGAAAAGCGAAAAAAAACTTTAGGGTCGGCGCTTAAAAATAGGGTCGGTCGGGTTACCGGAAACAGACATATTTTTCTTTTTGGCCTAATCACTAGCATGCAAAAGTTCCCTCTTTGTTTGTGAATGTTGGTAGTGGTACTCATGTTTGCTTTTCACTCCTCCTCCGAAAGCGGCGTATGGCTGCCTAAATGGCGGGGTAAAAACGGTCATACACGTAAAATTCCACTCGTGAAAAAACACGAGTGTACATGGGAGTTTCAGCCCACGAACGCAGAAGAAGAAGAAGAAGCTTTTCACTCCGTGTAGTGGTCACAAAAGGGGCCATAAAACATCGTCTACACTGAAATTCAAAAGTGGCACTGCAGATTCTCTCTAATGGGCAGTTTATGTTCCTGCATTCTCATGAAACTCTATTAAACATGTCTGTTCCTGTGCAAGATGGCATACTAGCCGATGTGGGAACACATTTTAGGAACACCATTTGCTTTGCTGAAAATTGCAAAAAATTCTAAATTGCTACACTTGAGGCTTCACAAGGGTTGGCAGATCTGCTTTTATAGGACTTACAGTATCTGTAGTTTATTTATTGCTGTAAAAATTATATGAATATGACTAACATAACAGTATCTGTAGTTTATTTATTGCTGTAAAAATGATATGAATATGACTAACATAACAGTGTCTGTTGTTTATTTATTGCTGTAAAAATTATATGAATATGACTAACATAACAGTGTCTGTAGTTTATTTATTGCTGTAAAAATTATATGAATATGACTAACATAACAGTGTCTGTAGTTTATTTATTGCTGTAAAAATGATATGAATATGACTAACATAACAGTGTCTCTTGTTTCTGTCTTCAGAAGTGGTGCTGACAGCATCAAAGCGGAACTGTCACGCAGTGATGAGGCTGGAGCGACTGAAGCGTGACCAGATCAACATGATGAACATTCATCATGTGGCAGGGGGACCGTACAAGGGAATCCTCATCAACAAGATAGCCGATGGTCAGTGGCAATATTCAGAATAATATTACATATTTCATCTGTCTGTTAGTGATATTTACGTCTGTAGTACAGTGGAATCCCTCTATAAAAAAACCATCTTAATTTAAGACCCTGGTTTCTCAGATGTTCTGAATCAAAAAACAAGAAAGGTATGTTAATGGAACGTACAAGGGAATCCTCATCAACAAGATAGCCGATGGTCAGTGGCAATATTCAGAATAATATTACATATTTCATCTGTCTGTTAGTGATATTTACGTCTGTAGTACAGTGGAATCCCTCTATAAAAAAACCATCTTAATTTAAGACCCTGGTTTCTCAGATGTTCTGAATCAAAAAACAAGAAAGGTATGTTAATGGAACGTACAAGGGAATCCTCATCAACAAGATAGCCGATGGTCAGTGGCAATATTCAGAATAATATTACATATTTCATCTGTCTGTTAGTGATATTTACGTCTGTAGTACAGTGGAATCCCTCTATTAAAAAAAATCTCCTTAATTTAAGACCCTGGTTTCTCAGATGTTCTGAATCAAAAAACAAGAAAGGTATGTTAATGGAACGTTTAATTATGACAAAACAAAATGTTATGTTCACTGACCTTTAAACCAGCGGTCTTTTAAGTGGACAGACAAACAAACACTTGTATAAAACAGAAAATAAACTTATTTGACAAATTGTCCAGAAACTCGCTCAGAAGACACAAGCGAGACAATGATTAATGACAAAACTAATGACGTAGAAAGCTTGTTCCGTAAATAGAACACAGCGGGAGAGGTCAAAAGACAGAGAGAGAGAGAGTTGTGTGGCATTAGCAACTCTCCGCTGTGAAATGTGCGTACTTTGTGCATCTTTCTATACTTTTTCCTTTTTTTTGTGTGTGTGCGTGCATGTATCTGCTTGCCTTGCCTGCCTGCTTGATATGATATGATGTCTGTTTGCGTTTCAGACATGAACAACGTGGGTGTACCAGAGGCGCGCATGGAATTCATGGCCTATCTGCACAACAGAGACTCTGTCACTGACACTGTCAAGGTTTGTCTTTCTTTCTTTCTTTCTTTCTTTATTTATTTAGTGTTTTTAACGTCGTTTTCAACCACGAAGGTTATATCGCGACGGCAAGGCTTGTCTCTGTCTTAGTATTCTATTACTTAGGCTGGGGGATTCTCCTCGGATCTGCAAATTTCAGAGGAAACTAACCTGATAGTTTATGACTCGCCCGAGTAATCGGTGAGTCTTAGTAATGAGCAGTGTGCGTCTGTATGGGGTTGGGGGTCTTCAAAGGGTATGAGTCTTCATTGGGTAGGGGGGTCCGGGGAGGAGGGTGGGTGGATAAGGGAAACGAAGACGAGTCGTGTAAGCATTTGCTTTCCTTGTTTTGTTTTTGGGAAGTTAATTCCATGAGGATCATAAGTATGCAAGAGGAGTTATTTCTTGTTGCAATTTTGAAAGTACTATCAATATTGATGCTGTCCACAGGATCAGTGGGAACTGAAGTTCTGGTTTGAAGGTGGGTCGGGCGGGCTGTCCAGGAAGAAAGCCTTCACTGAGTACTTTCAGGAGCTGGTCAGCGCCAAGAACCTGCCCAAAAGTAAGACACATCTCCTTTTTCTTCAGTTAGTGTATTGGAATGTGCTGATTCTTACATTCAGGTCAGATCCCCAGAGCTGCCACTTGCTAAACTTTTAGAGAAATAGCTGCGCCAAGCTAAAGGTTGCTACGCTTAAACGAATATTCACAAGCATGCAAAAGTTCCCTATCTTTTTTTTTAGTCCTGGTACTCATTTCTGCTTCCGAATCCCACTCCGTGGAGCTCTAACTTCTTCTTCTTCTTCTTCAGCGTTCCAGAATTGTCTGGTTACGTGTGAGCTCGATTGCCCATTTGGGTTCCCCACACTATACTCTGAGAGCATAGTCAGCTTCACTCCGCTTTCGTTGAGTAGGCATGCTGGGTATTTTCGTGTTTCTTTAACCCACCGAACTCTGACATGGATTACAGGATCTTTTCAGTGCGCACTTGGTCTTGTGCTTGCGTGTACACACGAAGGGGGTTAAGTCACGAGCAGGTCTGCACACAAGTTGACCTGGGAGATCGGAAAAATCTCCACTCTTAACCCACCTGGCGGCAGCAACCGGGAATCGAACTCACGACCTCCCGATTAGGAGGCCGACGTCTTACCACCATGCCACTGCGCCCGTGGAGCTCTAACAAGATGGGTCATAAAACATCGTCTACACTGAAAAGTGGCACTGCAGATACTCTCTAATAGGCATTTTATGTTCCTGCATTCTAATGAAACTTTATTAAACATGTCTATTCTTGAGCAAGATGGCATAAATGCGAATGTGGGAATACATTTTAGGAAATGCTACACTTAAACACCATTTGCAACGCTGAAAATTCCCAAAAAATCTAAATTGCTACACTTGAGGCTTCACAAGGGTTGGCAGGTCTAGATCCCACATTCCGGTGTACAACAGGGCTTTCTCTTTTGGTGGGTCAGGCTCTAATACAGGTCCACATGAGTCAGGCAGCTGATATTGTCAAGGATTTTAGAACATGCTCTAAATCAGCTTGTTTTCAACCTTAAGTTGAAGACTATCCCATTGTAGAAAACTGCAAATTCAAATGTCAACATTGACATGCTTTTCACACATGGCCGTAGTCCAAGAACTGAATAAAGAACCATGTCCAATAATGTCATAATCATCGTATACAAACTTTAAGCAGTTTGGTTGAACAGTAGTACTTGCATCATTTTTTTCGCAGGTAAAGAAAATAGATTGTAGGTAAGACACTTTAATCAGTAAAGCAGGATTTGTTCTTTAAGTTACTTTTGGTGAAACTTGCATTCATTGCTGAAGTTAAGATGGTAGAGGTGTTGTTTCTTTATAAGTCTTTTCCGGCAGTTTCTTTCATGTGCCTCTAGTAGTTGTCTCTTTGGTGTGTTTGGGATTTCCTGTTCATGACTTGTTGTGTTCCTATCTCTTTTTGTTGGCTCTTTTATTTTCTTCTTCTTCTTTGTTTTTCTGAGTTAAAAAAAATAAAAAAATAATGATTTGTTGGAAAGGAGAAAGGGCGGTGGGTCTTCGTGTGAAGCAACAAAACATGATCGCTGGCAAGAGAGTAGAAGTTATTCAGAGGACGTTAAGTGTTAAGCACAACATGCCGACGGTGAAAAAGACACAACATGCAGGCTGGCTGACTGACTGACTAACCATGAAGAACATCAGATTACATCAGTAAAACCATTGGCAGTTACTTTTGACCTTCAATCTGGCAGTTACTTTTAACCTTCAAGATTATCAGACTGGCAGTTACATTTGACCTTCAAGATTAACAGACTGGCAGTTACTTTTGACCTTCAGGTCTGGCACTTGTGCTCTGGGAGTTTTCAAACAGAATGGTTTTGACTTTGTGCATTGTGCACTGCTTTTGTTTATTTGTTTGTTTGTTTTCCAAGAGATGTTCACATGCACAGTGCTTTATTTCAAACAGTATTCTTGGGCTGAACTTTACTGAGCGGGATGTTCAGAAGCCCTGATTTGCATCCCGGATAATTCAGCATCCTTTCTGTCTTTCTCAGTTGACTGGAATGTTTACATGTTTGTTGCATAGATATACTAAAAGTGTTAATTTCAAGTTTTCAAAGTGTAATAGTGTGTTTGACAAATTCTGACCCATGACTGACAATTTATGACCCATGACTGAGTGGTGGATGAATATTGCTGTATTTCTGATACTGTTCAAATCCGTCTTGGTTTTCTTGGAAGAAGTGTGTAAAATTGGTGAATAATGAGTTGTTGGTGTGTGCAGACTACATCGGTTTTATCAAGCGTGCCCTGGTGCTGCTCCAGAAGTCACGAATTATTCGTCGTGTGGAACTGGAGGTGCAAGAGAGAGAGGGCCTCTTCCCCGATAATGAGTTACCTCCCATTAGTAAGTTTCTGTCCTTCCTCCTCCACGTTTGTGTATTTCTTCTTCTTCTTCGTCGTTCGCTGTTGTTGTTGTCTGTCATGTGAGCGTAGATGCGTTGTGCTGCCGTTACGCGCCTGACAAGTCAGGCCCAGCACATCCGACTTCAGCTTGTTTTTATATCAGAGTGTTCGCTCTCCTAGATTGATTGCTTTACCGGGCTGCCGAGTTCAATCTACCCGTGTTTGTGTATTTGACAGAGGCTGTTTGTTGATAATAATGCACATACTTTTTTAGGCTTCGTAATGCACATACTTTCAAAATAACGAACAATTATGCACAGTCATTTTGACATGGTGAACCACATAAAAACATGTTGCTATGATAAACCCAGTACAAACGTGTTGCTATGGTGAACCAAGTACAAACATGTTGCTATGGTGAACCAAGTACAAACATGTTGCTATGGTGAACCAAGTACAAACATGTTGCTATGGTGAACCAAGTACAAACATGTTGCTATGATAAACCCAGTACAAACGTGTTGCTATGGTGAACCAAGTACAAACATGTTGCTATGGTGTGCCAAATCCTCTTCCCCGACCCTAAATAAGTTCAGGTACCCTGATTGTATGCTTGAGTGTGTTTTCCCGTTGTTGTTTTTTTTTAAAATTTTTTTTTTATTAATTCTTTTTTTTTTTTTATTTTGTTGTTGTTGAAGATGCATATTTTTGTATGGTTGATGTTATTTTATGTTGCTGTCTGATGTTGATGTCGTGTACCAAAAAGAAATAAAAACGTGTTAAAAAAAAAAAAAAAAAAAAGTTCAGGTACCCAATTTTACGAGAGAGCACTCTCCGTTATGATGAACCCAATACAATCATGTTGCTATGGTTTCAGAGAGTTTTGTGACAGTGTTCACACCAGACAGCTACTGCTACCAACATGTCCCTGAGGTTGCCGTCAGCAACAAGAACTTCCTCACCTTCAAGGTATTATTTCATTCGTTTTGCGTAGTGTAACAGGTGTGTGTGCTCACATATAAATACACACATACATACACACATGCTTGCATGACAACTGAAAGAGTTTTTCTTTTTGTCAGTTTTCCTTTTTGTATATGATGGTGACATGAACACACACATACACAGACAGACTTCTCTGTTCACACACACACACACACACACACACACACACACACACACACACACACACACACACACACACTTCTCAGTTCACTTTTCACACACATACACACACATGCACACACACATTTCTAAGTTCACTTTTCACATACATCTCCACACAGGTGAGGGCGGCAGGCGAGGGGTACCTGTCGCTGTGTGCGGTGTACGGTGACCTTGAACGCAAGACGTACGAGGTGGTGCTGGGTGCGGAGGAGAACACCCAGTCTCTCATCAGGGACAGTTCCATGGGCCCTGTCAAGGCTCACGCACAGACCGTCAATCTGCTCAGCGAGGACGAGTTCAGGTTTTTCTGGATCTCATGGGAGGTTAGCAAAACGAGTGAATGTTCCATGAGGGAGTGGTTTTTGAAACTGAGCCTTCTTGAATCTTTTTATAACATGTCTCTTGGCTAAGACTATAACTACAAGTCACTAAATGAATAAGTGTGTGCCCATGTGTGTATGCGATTGTTTGTGTTTGTTGTGAGGGTTGGTTATAAAACTCCTGAACAGTCGATACAAAGGAATAGTCTGACAATTTAACTTCGAGGTAAATAGAATAATGTACGATAAACATAAAAATGGATGTGCCACACCCATACAAATGCTTGCAGGGTCACGTGAAACATAAAGATAGATGTGCCACACACGCACAAATGCTTGCAGGGTCGTTCATTTCTCATTTGAGATAATAACATCGTCTATGTCTAGGGTCACGTGATATCGGTGGGTCGCGGAGCCAAGGTCGGCATGCAGGAGTTCTTGCGATGGAGGGTGCCACCAAACCGCCAGTTTCACATCAACTGTCTGGCTGTCTCCACCAGCAGATTGGGCAAGGGGCGCTGGGAGTTTGCCGAGGTCCTGGGTATGTGGTGCACTCCGTCTCCGAGGGTGGGATTCTTCCGGCATACACCGGAATTTTGGAAATCCGGATTCAATTATGGGCTTTTTTTTTTTTTTTTTTTTTTTTTTTAAAGATTCAGGAGTCATGAAATTGTTCAGTCCCACCCATGTGTCTATCTCTCTGCCCTTCCGTCCTTCCGTCCTTCCTTCCTTCCTTCCTTCCTTCCTTCCTTCCTTCCTTCCTTCCTTCCACCAGCAGAACAGGCAAGGGGCGGTGGGAGTTTAACGAGGTCCTCGGTACGTGGTGCACTCTGTCTCTGTGTCCTTTTTTTACATTTAGTCAAGTTTTGACTAAATGTTTTAACATAGAGGGGGAATCGAAACGAGGGTCGTGGTGTGTGTGTGTGTGTGTGTGTGTGTGTGTGTGTGTTTGTGTGTGTGTGTGTGTGTGTGTGTGTGTGTGTGTGTGTGTGTGTAGAGCGATTCAGAGTAAACTACTGGACCGATCTTTATGAAATTTTTCATGAGAGTTCCTGGGTATGATATCCCCAGACGTTTTTTTCATTTTTTTGATAAATGTCTTTGATGACGTCATATCCGGCATTTTGTAAAAGTTGAGGCGGCACTGTCACACCCTCATTTTTCAATCAAATTGATTGAAATTTTGGCCAAGCAATCTTCGACAAAGGCCGGACTTTGGTATTGCATTTCAGCTTGGAGGCTTAAAAATTAATTAATGACTTTGGTCATTAAAAATCTGAAAATTGTAATTAAAATTATTTTGTTATAAAATGATTCAAAATTACATTTATCGTATTCTTCATTATTTTCTGATTCCAAAAACATATAAATATGTTATATTTGGATTAAAAACAAGCTCTGAAAATTAAAAATATAAAAATTATGATTAAAATTAAATTTCCGAAATCGATTTAAAAACAATTTCATCTTATTCCTTGTCGGTTCCTGATTCCAAAAACATATAGATATGATATGTTTGGATTAAAAACACGTTCAGAGAGTTAAAAAGAATAGAGATATAGAAAAGCGTGCTATCCTCCTCAGCGCAACCGCTACCGCGCTTTTCTGGATTGTTAATTTCACTGCCTTTGCTAGAGCGGTGGACAGACGATTTTACAAGTGTACGGTCTTGCGGAAAAAATGCAATGCGTTCAGTTTCATTCTGTGAGTTCGACTGAGCTTGATTAAATGTTCTATTTTCGCCTTACGCGACTTGTTCTTCCTTCCTTCCTTCCTTCCTTCCTTCCTTCCTTCCTTCCTTCCTTCCTTCCTTCCTTCCTTCCTTCCAGCCTTCCTCACCTCAGCTCACTCCATCTGTCAGCCTCCTATTCTGTCTGTTTTATATGTCTGCCCTGTTTAGTGTTTTGACTTGCCTTCCTACCTGCCCATTGTGTTTCTGAGGATGTCAGTCAATATAACACTTACCTCGACAGTACTATTCTTGCACATTATCTATTATAGGCCGAAAAAATTGGACAAAACGCTGCGTGGGTACAATTATCTCCCATAACCATGCGCCACCGTGGATCCCAAGCACTGTCTGAGTGCTTCCCCCTTACAGGATGTAGGTGGCGCGTCCTCTTTCTTTTTTCGCGCGTGACAGTAGGCTGTGTTTCTGCTGCGCTCCCGGATTATTTTGGATTCTAGAGTCTTCTTTTCTGTGTGGATTACCACCTGTTGGATTTTTGTGTGTTATTCCACTTCTGGCTTGAGGCTACGTTGTTTTTCTTCCAACTTGTGCCTCCGTTGTTGTGTGGCGGACTCGGCGTGCCTACCGTCCTACTTCGTGGTGACCGGTCGTCTGCTTCTCGTTTCGCCTCATTCACTTGAGTATTGACCTAATTTTCTTTGAATTTTGTTAATTCTCGATTTTTTAAGGGTACGTACAGGGCGAGGTAGGATGTCTCGTCTTGTTTTGGGCTCTGGTTCTACGGAACCAGAGTCTGCCGGGGGCAACCCTTCTCCGGGCGCACAGCGTCATGTTTTGCGCACGGACAGGGGGACCTTTCGGCGCTCCGACTCTCCCTCCCCAAACGCTTTGCGTTTGCGGCGAGGGAGGGCGGAGAAAGCCTGTTTGAGCAAGCTCAATGCGAGCTTGCTCAAACAGGCTGGGCTTGAACCTGGGACTTCGGGCGGGGCTGCGCCGTCGAAGGTTCGGGGAAGGTCGAGGGGAAAGAAAAAGCGTCTTTCTCCTTCTCCTTCCGTGGAACACGCTTCCCCCCCTTCGACGCCGTTGTCCGGCCCTCAGTCTCAGGCTTCAGCTCCTCCCGGTTTCAAGCCTGGGGGGAAGGTTTCCTTCTCCTCCCTGGCTCGAATCCGGGGGCGGGTCGATTCCCAACCCTCTTTGGGGGTTGGTGAATCTGATCTAGGGGCTACGGGAGAGACTCAGGTTTCGACTTCTTTCTTTTCCGGTGCCTCTCCTGTGCCCTCCTCGGTTTCCACCGCTGTGGAAGCCAGGAGGGACACGGGTCCTCCTCTGAACTCCCTCGCTGGGTCGTCTACTGCTGTTTCGACAGTAGTCTCGGACTCATGGGGGGGGAGATCGGAGGAGATGACGGGGTCTATGAATTCCCTCCCCGCTGGGGTTGGGATGCGAATTGACCCCGTTCAGGGCGGTCCTGTGGGGGCAGGGGTTTCAGGCATCGTGCCTACGACCACTGCTACTACGGTTCCCTCTGACGTCCGTGTGACTGGTGGCTGTCCCTCTATGAAACGCTCCGGCCGACTAGTTACTGGACGTGGAGGTGTTCGACAGAACGTGGTACTTCTGTCGAATGGTCAGGGCGACGGGAACATTGTTTCTGTTGCTCAGACCGACACCTCCGACCGGACCGTCTTGACCCCACGCCATTCCTTAGCGTCTGGTGTTCGGGTGACGGATGGTCCGGACCAAGGGTCCGGAACGGTCCAGGCTTACGGGTCGGGATCGAACCGGACCCACGGGTCCCGACTGGACTTGACCTCCGGGTTTGGTCCGGACGGGACCCATGGTACGGGACCGTACCGGACCTTAGGGTCCGGTGCGGGACAGTACCTCTGGCCCTTGCCGGACCCCCGGACCTACGGGTCCGGATGGTACGGTACGGGACCAGTGGTCCGATCGGGACCGGACCACCCGACCACCTCTGTTGGTCCGGGTGGTCTGGCACCGAACCGGAACACACCGGACCACCGGACCTACGGGTCCGGATGGTACGGTACGGGACCAGTGGTCCGGTCGGGACCGGACCACCCGACCACCTCTGTTGGTCCGGGTGGTCTGGCACCGAACCGGAACACACCGGACCACCGGACCTACGGGTCCGGATGGTACGGTGTTTCCACGTCCGGACCGAACCACCCGAACACTTTTGTGGGTACGGATGGTTCTGTGCCGAACGGGACCTCCGGATGGTACGGGACCGGACCGGACCACCGGACCGGACCACCGGAACACCGGACCACTCGACCGGACCGGACCGGAACACCGGAACACCGGACCACCCGACCGGACCGGATCGGCACCCCCGACCGGACCGGACCATTTCTTTTCTGATCAGACCCGATGGGTCCCTGTTCAGTCTATAAATGGTGGGGGTTCGTTGGCTGGACTGACCCAACAGTCGCAGGGTTTTTGTTGTTCTCTCCCTTCGGCTGCTGGAGACGTTTCGTCTTTGGGGCAGGGGTCTTCGCGGCCTCTTGCTTCAGTGGGCGTTTCGTCACAGTCTACTTCATCACTTTCGGCTCCTCCCCCTCAAGCTTCCTACACTCCTGCTGTTGAGGAGTTGTCGGGAAGTGAAGAGGAGAGTGAGTCAGAGGACGATGGGGAGGAGGATCAGGGTCGCCCTGAGGTTAACACTGATCCTCTACCCTTGCCGGTTTCTGATGGAACTTCCGAAGCTATGCTTCGTACTTTCCAACAGTACATGACAGACATCACGCGGCGTCTTGACGCCACGGATGCCTCTCTTAAGCGTCTGTCGTCTAGTGTTCCCAACCCTTCGGTTGACACACAGGACGTGGAGTCTGAGGACGAGAGGCAGGAGGCTCTCCCTCGCACAGCTAGAAGGACGTTTGAACAGTTTCAGGACGTCCTTCCCTCCGACGCCCTCTCGTCCTTGGAGTCCGCTTCGGCCCGGGCGCGGGAGGCACACGCCGCGTCTGCCGGCGGCTCGTTTTATGAACGATCCGGCCGCCAGCAATTCGCGTTCCACCCTAGTCTTAGTGCCACGGTGGAAGCGGCAGCACATCGCCTGAGGAGTACAGATTCACGTGCGAACGCGACCTATGTTCCTCGGGAGGACGCGGATTCAGTGCCGTGCTTTCCTTCGGGAGGCGCACCTCCACTGTTTCCTCGTGTCCAATCTGTTTCGTCCCTCCCTTTTCCCTTTGACTCTCGAACTCTCCCTTTCCAGACTTCGAGTGTTCAGGGTGGGGCTGACGGTGATGTGTTCGTTGGGGAGGTGCCTTCGGTCAAGAAGGTGGAACTGAGCTCTGCTTCGTTCCACAATCTTGAGGCCACCGTTTCTTCCATTGTCGAGGCCCAATCACAGGCCTTGACATGGATGAGCACGCTGTCCACACTGTTGGACCCTCCCGATCGGGCAGAGTCCGATTCCACTCGGGTCCTTGACACGGTTCGAGTGGATCGGGCTTTGCATGCCGTGCGATCGTGCGTGACGACTGCGGCAGAATTGGCCATTGGAACACGGGTCCACTTGTTGGCCCTGTTCCGTGATCATTTTCTGGCTACTTCTTTAGTGCCTCCGGATATGAGGAAGAGTCTGAGGAACACGTTTCCTCAGCCTTCTTCCCTTTTTCATCCGGGCACTGTCCGTTCTGTGGTGGAGTCCACACGCCAGAGGAACACTGATTCTCTGATGGTTGGCCTCGCTGCTTCGGCGACGTCGGCGGGGAGTAAGAGAAGTGCTACAGTCACCTCCAGCTCCCAGCCTCAGAAGAAGAAGAAGAAGAAGCCAGTTTCACTGCCTCCTTCTTCCTCCTCTCAGGCGCCTGTCGCGTTCCCCCCTGCGGCCCCGGCTTCTCGTGCTCCCAAGCGCAAGAAGAAGGGTGCTCAGACAGGGTAAGCAGCACCACCAGGGGGGTGGTCGCAAGCCTGCGCCTGCCCGCCAGCAGAATTTTCAGTGAGTCCCGGCCCTACGTTGACGCCCCCTCAAGTTGCCCCTCTTTCGTCCGTCGGTTCCCTTTTTCGGGCCCGCGACATGTGGGGCAGACTGGTCTCCAACCAGTTTATCTTGAGGGTGGTGGGGTCGGGGTTTTCTCTACCGCTGTCGTCACAACCTCCATTGTCCGCTCTACCTTTGACGTTCCCCCCTCCTCGAGACCCTGCCAGATGGCAGGCTCTTCAAGACGAGGTGAACTCGTTGGTCGAGAAGAAGGCTGTCTACCCCCTTTCTCAGCCTTCTCCGGGGTTCTACTCCCGCCTGTTCACCGTCCCCAAAAAGGACGGCAGGTTCAGGCCGGTGTTGGACCTCTCCACCTTGAACTTGTACCTTCGCAGGTGCAAGTTCAAGATGGAAACCCCTTCGTCGGTCCGGTTGGCCATCCGGCCAAACGATTGGGCCACGTCTGTGGACCTCCAGGATGCTTACTTCCACATCCTGGTGGCCCCGGGGTACCGACATCTGCTCCGGTTTGTTTGGGAGGGCACAGTGTTCGAGTTTCGGGCCCTCCCATTCGGCCTGTCCTTGGCCCCGCTGATTTTTACAAAGGTGGTCAAGGAGCTGGCGGCGTTGGTCAGAGCTCAGGGTGTGCGTCTGCGTCAATATTTGGACGATTGGCTCACCCTGGCCCAGTCTCGCGATCAATGCCTCCAACACACCCGGCAGGTCCTGGAACGGACCCATGCTTTGGGGTTCCAGATACAGTGGCACAAGTCAGACCTCGTGCCAGCCCAGCAGTTTTGCTACTTGGGGATGGCGTTCGACACAGTGCTTTACACTGTGTCTCCCTCCCCGGACAGAATCCTCTCCCTGAGGCGAAAGATCCTCTCCATTCAGGCTTGCCGCGCTGTTCCTCACAGGCGGCTGGCGGAACTGTTGGGTTCCATGGAGTCTGTCGCTCTGCTGCTGCCCCTTGCAAGGCTACACAAACGTCCCCTGCAACGGGCAGTAGCAGATCGGACTTCCAGGCCTCTCGATTACACCGAGTTGGTCCAGATCGGGCCTTGGTTTCACGAGGCTGTAGTCCAATGGCTGGACCCGATCTGGCTCAACTCTGCGGTGCCTATCCAACCGAGACGGCCGTCTCTCTTCCTGTACACCGACGCTTCTACGCGGGGTTGGGGGGCCCACCTGGACCTGCACGAGGCCCAGGGGGTCTGGACCCAGGAGGAGTCCCTCCTACACATCAACTTTCTAGAGTTGGAGGCGGTTCGTCGGGCTCTGCTGGAGTTTCGCCTCCTGATTCGGGATCAGGATGTGTTGGTCCACGGGGACAACACCACATGCCTAGCTTACCTTCGCCACCAGGGGGGCACCAATTCTCGGTCCCTCTCCCTGTTAGCGGAGGAGATTCTGCTCTGGTGCCAGACCAATCAGGTCCGGATGTCAGTCCAATTCGTTCCGGGGAAACTGAACGCCCTGGCCGACATTCTCAGTCGGGGCGATCAGGTTCTCCCCACAGAATGGACCATCGCTCACAACGTTCTACGGCGTCTGTGGGCAAGGTGGGACCGTCCTCTGATCGATCTGTTCGCAACTCGATTCAGCGCTCGGCTTCCCAGGTACGTCAGCCCCTTTCGAGACACGAATGCGTTCCACGTGGACGCATTCACTCTCTCGTGGAGGCTCCTCGATGCTTACGCCTATCCCCCGACATCTCTGATTCCGAGGGTACTGGCAAAGTATCTGCAGGAACGGCCAAGACTGATTTTGGTCGCGCCTTACTGGCCAACAGCTCCGTGGTTTCCAGATCTTCGCGGTCTCACCCACGTAGACCCTCTACCTCTGAATCTGGACGGGGGAAGTCTGCTCCAGCCTCGATCAGGCCTCCCTCATCCACGTCCAGAGAGTCTGTGCTTGACCGCATGGCTCTTGTGCGCTCCAAACTGCTTGCACTAGGATTGCACAAGAGTTCAGTAGAGTTTTCCTTGAACGCTAAGAGGCGATCAACTAATCAGCTCTATGACTTACGCTGGAGAGCTTGGGCCTCCTTCGCCTTGTCCAAGGGGATAAAGCCGCTTTATCCCTCAACACAGGACTTGGCCAACTTCCTGGTGGAAGTGTATCAAAAGAAGAGTCTTTCTTCTAAGACTCTTCTTGGATACAAATCTGCCATCACTTCCACGATTGCGGCTGGTACTGGTCGCAGACCTGAACACTTGATCAGTTCCTCCCTCATTGCTAATGTCCTTTCGGGTATTAGCAATGCAGCGGTGTCTAAACCTCGGGTTTCATTTCCCAAGTGGGATGTCTTCCTGGTTCTCAAACTCCTGCGTAGCAAGGAGTTTGAACCCCTGGCAGGCATTAGTATCAAGTTCCTGACTTTTAAGACTGTGTTCCTCATCGCTTTAGCCACTTGCCGTAGACTCAGTGGTATTCAAGCTTTGAGTGGCCTGGAATTTGACATTGAGTTCACCACACATCAGGTGACGTTGGCTTTCCTACCAGACTTTCGAGCCAAGAATCAGAATGCCTCGGAGTTGTCCAAACCAGTAGTCATTCAAGCCTTGGCTCCCACTCTTGAACATGATGACCCTGATCGCTTCCTCTGCCCAGTACGTGCCCTTAGAGTGTACCTGGATAGAACACGTAGCTTTCGGTCTTCTAAGCGGTCACTGTTTGTCTCGCTTAATCCGAAGTACCAATCGGATATTTCTAGACAAACTTTAGCTCGTTGGCTGACCTTGCTTATCAAACAGGCTTATGTTCATGCTCAAGTGGATGTGGTCCCTGACATCAGGGCACACGAGATTCGGGCTATCGGCTCCTCGTTGGCGCACGTGCGGGGTGCCTCGCTCCAAAGCATAATGGCGGTCGCGTTCTGGAAGACTCCAGCCACGTTTATTAACCACTATATGCGAGACTTTTCCAGTCTCAGGCTTGACCAGTCGTATGGCATTGCCAAAGCAGTGGTTGCCAGCATGGTCACGTCAGTCTAAGGTATTTTTCTTGGGTATATTTTCTTTTACAGTAGTACTGTTCGAAAATTGCCTGGGTATCTTAATCCTTGGATTTAAGTGATTTTGATTAAGGAGTTTAATACTCTACATATCACCCTCACACCACTCTGGTATTCTGTGCAAGAATAGTACTGTCGAGGTAAGTGTTATATTGACTGTAAGGCTTCTTTTTAAGCCTACTGTCTATATGATACTTACCGAGACAGTACTATTAGAGTTTCCCTCCCGCCTCCCCTCTTGATATGTTATGGGCTTTTTGAGGGTCTGCAGCTCATAAAGAAAGAGGACGCGCCACCTACATCCTGTAAGGGGGAAGCACTCAGACAGTGCTTGGGATCCACGGTGGCGCATGGTTATGGGAGATAATTGTACCCACGCAGCGTTTTGTCCAATTTTTTCGGCCTATAATAGATAATGTGCAAGAATAGTACTGTCTCGGTAAGTATCATATAGACAGTAGGCTTAAAAAGAAGCCTTACAATGTGAATCACACTGATTGCTCTTGGTCTTCTGACACAATGTTTTCCCCAATCAAATGTCTGTCTGTCTGTCTGTCTGATGTCTGTCTTGTCTCCATAGAGAGACAAGGACAGGAGCCCTTGATGCCTACTGACTTGCTTGGTATCTTATGGCTCCAGAGAAGGATTTCACCAGAGGGGTTTGGCGTAGCATCCTGAAACTGTCAGTGATGTGTGTGTCTGCCTGTGTGTCTGTGTGTGCATGTATGTCTGTGTGTCTGTCTATGTGTGTCTGTGACTGGGTGTGTGTAACAGACATGTATCTTGTTGTCACAGAGGAGAAGGATTTCCACAGAGAAGTGCGCCGTAGCAAGGTGAAGCTTTGACTGCTGTGTATGTGTATGTGTGTGTGTGTGTGTCTGTCTGTCTGTCTGTCTGTGTCTATGACTGTGTGTAACAGACATGTATCTTGTTGTCACAGAGGAGAAGGATTTCCACAGAGAAGTGCGACGTAGCAAGGTAAAGCTGTCGCTGCTGTGGATGGCCAAGAAACAGCGCATGCTACAACTTCTGGAGGACGCCTACCCCGACCCCCTGCCTGTCAACATCATCTTCAAGTATGTACCTCCACTTTCCCACACCATGTACTGCCACTTTCTGGTGTTGTTACGTGAGTTGTAGGAAGAGCATGGTGAAGCAGTCGGACAACATCACAGTGTGTGTGTGTGTGTATGTCTCTGTCTGTCTGTGTGTGTGTGTGTTATAGAGAATACTACATGGCTTGCTGTGTCGTACCAGATTTACATGAGTTGCTTCTTTAAAATATTGAACTGCAAGTGAAAGCAAGCTTTTCAATATTTGAAAAAGCAATTTGTGTAAATTTGGTACGACACAGCAAGCCATGAAGTATTCTGTTTATGCTACATACTGTCCTGCAGTCGAGGCGTACAAATTGAAGACACTTCTTTTCGAACCTCAATCTCTTCCAAAGCCCCGTGCAATCTTTGACGTCAAAGCAAAGAAGCGTCACTTTAGAAAGTGTAGCGTGAAGTATTAGATCTAAAAACTCTTTCATGGAAAATAGCAGGAGCAAAAGTGTTTTCATTATGACGTTTGTCTCTGTGACTTTGGTATCATAAGGCAGTGAAAAGGCAGGTCCCTGCCAGACTAGTTGAACACAACCTCATTTACATGATAATTATACACACGTGTGGTTTGAACGATATTGTTATCTCATGAGTGGTCTATCTCGGGTGTGCAGGATAAACACATGTTGACTGTTGTGTGTTACAGGAAGAGTGTGGTGAAGCAGTCGGACAACATCACAGCGATTGTCATGCTGAAGGACTTGCAGAAAAAGGGGCTGGTGAGGGAGGTAGAGACCGGCTTCTGGGTCAGGATGCAGACATGGGCCGAGGTTTCACCGCACGGTGAGTGGTGATGGTGATGGAGGTGGAGACTAGGGGCTGGGGTGCACGAACCGAAAGTGGGTGCCACCAAAACGGAAGAGAACAAACCGCGGGTTCTGATTCGTTGAAATCACAACAAATCTAAGTTTTAACTAATCCAACACCGCGGCTGACTCCCACCCAGTTGGTAACTTTCTCGTGCATCTTGGCCCTGTCTTCTGGATCAGGTCAAAATGCAAAAATAAAAAATAACTTGCAAATTGAATGTGTTTATGTTCATAAGGTTACAATCTATGGAAGTGTGGTATTGTTGACAGACGTACAGCTGGTGAAAGAGCTCCCCCTGGTGGCGGATAAAGACAACATCAAGGTTGCCATCATCACCGCACTCTTTGAGGAGAAACTGGCCGTGGACGCAATGATTGACAACAAACGCACCTATCTCAAGTGTAAAACAGAAGGTACGTGATTTCTTTCTCTCTTTGTCTGTCTGTCTGTCTGTCTGTGACAACAAGCGCACCTATTTAAAGTGTGGAACAGAGGGTAGATGCTTTCTTTCTCTCTTTGTCTGTCCGTTTGTCTGTCCGTCCTTCCTTTTGTCTGTCTGTCTGTCTGTGACAACAAGCGCACCTATTTAAAGTGTGGAACAGAGGGTAGATGCTTTCTTTCTCTCTTTGTCTGTCCGTTTGTCTGTCTGTGACAACAAACACACCTATCTCAAGTACAGAGTCGATCATATGACTCGTGTGTACTTTCTCCGTCAGGTGAATCATATGACACGTGTGTACTTTCTCCGTCAGGTAAATCATATGACACGTTTGTACTTTCTCCGTCAGGTGAATCATATGACACATGCATACTTTCTCCGTCAGGTGAATCATATGACACATGTGTACTATCTTCGTCAGGTGAATCGGAGGTGTACACGCTGGGTCAGATTGGCAAGCACCAGGTGGTATCCACCAAGCTGTCGAGGAAAGGTACCGGGGAGGATGCTGAGATTGCTTCAGAAAACGCAGCCACAAACCTGCTGGGTAAGAAATGCTGCATCTTTTTGGCAGACTTTCTGGGTCTCTTTGGTAGACTCAAAGGGTTTGCTCATAAAAAGTTGCAGTGGAACTCCCCCTTTTAAGACCCTCCAACCCCCCCCCCCACCCCCCTTTTAAAATCTTGCTTTCTGTTGGGAGGGGGGGGGGGGGGAGGAAGGGGAGTTGTTTGTGTGTTCCACTGAAATGGGACATATCCAAGGGGAGTCCAGACCTGTTTACCAGTACGATTTGGGCGTATTTTGTACGCCAAATTATTATCGGTACGCAAATACGCGACACACGCACAAAATACGCATAAGAAAAAGTCTAGAATACGTTTTCCGGTGTTGGTATGCTGATTACGGGATGGTACAACTGATACCGGTTTCGGTTGAAGGGAGATAACCATGACAGCTAGTCTTCAGCTGTGGAAACCTTGTTCAGTTGTTGGCACGTGCGATCGTCTGGACGATCGTGGCAAAATGAAGCGGTAAAATGTGTCAGTTTCGGATGACTGTACCAAGTCTAAACAGCAGAAGCAGCAGATTTTTTTGGAGAAATATAAGAAAGAGCCAGGAATTGTGGAGTCTACTATGGGAAAAAGTCATGCACACTGCAAGTATTGTAAATCAGATTTCTCCGTTGCCCATGCTGGGAAATATTACATCGAACGATATTGCACACTGTTCCGTTTGGTGGAGGGCTTTGCTATCTCAGCTGAACTTTCCTTGGAGCTTGCGGCCTAATTTTATCAGCGGGCCCTGCGCGCGCGGTGCCGGTGACCTCTCTTCTCTTTGGCGCGGAAATGCTGGCGCAGCACAAAGACTTTGGCACTGTACAGCTGTGTGTGTGTCAGTGTGAAAAAATACATATTTCTTGGCGTGAAATGAATGGTTTTCGTGACTTGATGGTTGGATTACCTTCATCTTGTGTATCTGGTTACTCTGATATACAGGCTTTGTGTCAGTGCAAACCAGAGGTTTACGCAAGACTCGCTTTTTCTGCAATTGTGGTAATACTGATATAACTCAGTGCTGACACGTGCTCTTTGTTCCACTTACAATATTCAGAATATGCACGTTGTGTACCATGTTCTGACCACGCTCAACAATCATAGCAGCAATTGACTGTGTTTCCTGTGTTGCCGTCAGTAAGTACTTATTCTAAACTGTGTTATAGAGTGAGAATAAGTTTTGCGCAAGGTGTTTGTGTGATTTCTGGAGCAATTTAATTTGCCCCGTAAATACCCACGCGGTGCACGCACGGTTCATCGGAACAGGCACTCGTTGCAAGACACTTGTTTTATGGACTATGTGTGACAATCGCTGTGGCTGTTGACTCCAGTGCATTTCATCTTTTCTGTTTTGTTGTTGCTTGTTTTGCGTCCCCCCCCCCCCCCCCCCCATTGTTTTGTGTTCTTAAGCAGTATGATGTGTTTATTCTTTACTTAATGTTGTCACTTGTGACTGTAATTGTGCTTATGTTTTTGCCTGTCTGTTTGTGTGTACATGGTTTAGCTTGTTTATTGGTGTCAATTTCTTTCAATTTATTGATTTAAGGTGTCCCAGTTAAGAATGGCGGCAGTGCAACATACGGAAGATCTCCACATATTTAGGCTAAATGCTATGTGCAGAATTTGTGGCAGAAGATCAAAGGCAGCGAAGGACAAACGTCATACCATTAGGCATTGCAAAAACTACGCTTCCGTGTTGTTTCAGTTTCATGGTATTCAAGTTTCTGAAGAAGCTAATGGCACCACTTTCTCAAGTACATTGTGTGCAACATGCGCTGTTCGTCTCAGCGTGTGAGGGAATGTGATCCCGCGTAAAGAGTGTGTTTACACTCACATTTGAACCGTTTAGTTTGAAATTACACCCACTCTATTCCATTACAATGCACGTCATCTTTTTTTTCTTCAGCATCTCAGAGAAATAACAACCCCAACTGTTGTGCTGTGTTGTTTTGTTTCGTTTTGTCTGTTCTGTTTTGTTTGCGATAATGAAACAAACGTTAAATTGTCGTCGGATCGACGAGTTTTGTTTCCTGTGGTATATATACAAGTTTGTGAGAACAATACGAGTGAAAAACTGTGTTGAAAAACTTTCAAATCGACTTGTGTGCTGCTATTGGATTACTGACCAACAGTTGCAGGGTCAGGTAGGCTTTTTGTTTTCTTCACATGCAGCTAACAATTTGCATGAACATGTATTGAAAGACCGTTTTTTCTTTCTTTTATATTACAGGCATTAATTGCACTATTTTGAATTATATAAACGCAAAACAAATTTCACATGCGCACCATACGCATGCCTATAATATGTTTTTAAATACGACATTAATTAGTGTTCTTTTTTTGTGGCACATTTAGGATGTTTTGTTTACTGTGTTGTCTTCTGCCGTCTTACATACTGTGCCGTTCCTGTTTCTTTAAATGCAACATGCACATGTTTTTCAGAGTGTAAAGAGTGGCATAATTATATACTTGAGGAGCAAACACTTTTTCTAATTCTCTCATTTACCCTTTCTTCTGTCTTGAAAATTGTGGCATGTTTTGTTTCATACTATTGACATACATGTATTATCCGCCTATGTGTTGTCGGGGTATAATATCATGTGGCACTTCGCGCGGATTTGGGTGAGCGCGCGCGAGCTACGTTTTTTTTTTCTCCTGTGGTATATTATATATACAAGTTTGTGAGACTTGTATAGGAGGGCCGTGAGGTAAGCTTTTTTGTTTTATTCACATGCAGCTAACACTGTAACATGAACATGAACTACCGTAAGATCTTTTTTATATTTAGTCAAGTTTTGACTAAATATTTTAACATCGAGGGGGAATCGAAACGAGGGTCGTGGTGTATGTGCGTGCGTGCGTGCGTGTGTGTGTGTGTGTGTGTGTGTGTGTGTGTAGAGCGATTCAGACTAAACTACTGAACCGATCTTTATGAAATTTGACATGAGAGTTCCTGGGTATGAAATCCCCGAACGTTTTTTTCATTTTTTTGATAAATGTCTTTGATGACGTCATATCCGGCTTTTCGTGAAAGTTGAGGCGGCACTGTCACGCCCTCATTTTTCAACCAAATTGGTTCAAATTTTGGTCAAGTAATCTTCGACGAAGCCCGGGGTTCGGTATTGCATTTCAGCGTGGTGGCTTAAAAATTAATTAATGACTTTGGTCATTAAAAATCTGAAAATTGTAAAAAAAAATAAAAATTTATAAAACGATCCAAATTTACGTTTATCTTATTCTCCATCATTTGCTGATTCCAAAAACATATAAATATGTTATATTCGGATTAAAAACAAGCTCTGAAAATTAAATATATAAAAATTATTATCAAAATTAAATTGTCCAAATCAATTTAAAAACACTTTCATCTTATTCCTTGTCGGTTCCTGATTCCAAAAACATATAGATATGATATGTTTGGATTAAAAACACGCTCAGAAAGTTAAAACAAAGAGAGGTACAGAAAAGCGTGCTATCCTTCTTAGCGCAACTACTACCCCGCTCTTCTTGTCAATTTCACTGCCTTTGCCATGAGCGGTGGCCTGACGATGCTACGAGTAAAATGGCATTGCGTTCAGTTTCATTCTGTGAGTTCGACAGCTACTTGACTAAATATTGTATTTTCGCCTTACGCGACTTGTTATATTTAGTCAAGTTTTGACTAAATATTTTAACATCGAGGGGGAATCGAAACGAGGGTCGTGGTGTATGTGCGTGTGTGTGTGTGTGTGTGTGTGTCTGTCTGTCTGTCTGTGTGTGCGTGTGTGTAGAGCGATTCAGACTAAACTACTGGACCGATCTTTATGAAATTTGACATGAGAGTTCCTGGGTATAAAATCCCCATACGTTTTTTTCATTTTTTTGATAAATGTCTTTGATGACGTCATATCCGGCTTTTCGTGAAAGTTGAGGCGGCACTGTCACGCCCTCATTTTTCAACCAAATTGGTTCAAATTTTGGTCAAGTAATCTTCGACGAAGCCCGGGGTTCGGTATTGCATTTCAGCTTGGTGGCTTAAAAATTAATTAATGACTTTGGTCATTAAAAATCGGAAAATTGTAAAAAAAAATAAAAATTTATAAAACGATCCAAATTTACGTTTATCTTATTCTCCATTATTTGCTGATTCCAAAAACATATAAATATGTTATATTCGGATTAAAAACAAGCTCTGAAAATTAAATATATAAAAATTATTATCAATTTTTTTTTTTCGAAATCAATTTAAAAACACTTTCATCTTATTCCTTGTCGGTTCCTGATTCCAAAAATATATAGATATGATATGTTTGGATTAAAAACACGCTCAGAAAGTTAAAACGAAGAGAGGTACAGAAAAGCGTGCTATCCTTCTCAGCGCAACGAATACCCCGCTCTTCTTGTCAATTCCACGTGAACTGCCTTTGCCACGGGCGGTGGAGTGACGATGCTACGAGTATACGGTCTTGCTGCGTTCAGTTTCATTCTGTGAGTTCGACAGCTACTTGACTAAATATTGTATTTTCGCCTTACGCGACTTGTTCTTTCTTATATGTTACTGACATTATCTACACTATTTTGAATTATATACTTATATAAACGCAAAACAAATTTTACATGCGCACCATCAATGACTTCTACTAGTAGTCCTTGGCATAATATGTATGTAAATATACGACTGTATATACTCTACTGTTTGTATATATTTCGTAAAGTGTTGTATATATGTATTATGTACTTGGGCATTACCTTTGTCTTTATCTTTCATTATTTTGTGTTCTTTTATTGTGGCACATTTAGGATGTTTTGTTTACTGCGTTGTTTCAAGGTGTTTCATTAAATGCAGCATGCACATTTTTTTTCAGAGTGCAAAGAGTCGCATAATTATATACTTGGGGGGGGGGGGGGGGGGGGGGACACACTTTTTCTAATTCTCTCATTTATCCTTTCTTCTGTCTTGTGAATTGTGGCATGCATTGCAATAAATACAACTATTGAGAGATGCCCGGCAAAACACACTAAAAACATCAGTTCCAAAAGGCACACCAATTATCCCGCACTGAACCACTGCTATCTCTCTGCTCGGCGGCACCCTTATCAACACAGCTAACAGAGAGCGGCCACACACGCTCGTGGCCGCTCGCTGCAGACAAAGAAGAGTGATCTGACCCAATTTCAGGCGCCACTGTGGGTGGGAGGTGTTGGAGGGAAATGGGGGAGGAAAGGGTAAATAGGCAGGAGGGGAGAGGTTGTTCCCAGTTATTTTTAGCTGGAGCCAGTCTGCAGCTGACAGTGCCTGAAATGGAACACAGTGATTGGGGCATTTCCAAAACTCACCTGGACAAGGTTGCTGCAAAGAAATCGACTGAAAGCTGCCACGGAATTATGAAGTTCATTCCCGCAAAGCAAATCCTGCCAGAAAAAAAGGCTGTAGTCCGTGCTGAAGCAATGTTTTCTGAGATGATTGTAAAAATGAACTTGCCACTGTCAACCGCAGATGTTATTTCACGAACTTCATCTTTTCATTATCAATCTGTTTGGAAGACACTAGTTATAATGCTATAAACTGACAGGTAAATAAAATTGTTTTATCCCTGTTGTATTGGAAGGAGTTAAATTCTGAAGGTGTTCACAAGACATGCTATTCTTACACAAACACGTTTGCACCCACGCGTACATTTTCCCTAGCCCATATGGCTTTGCTTGCAAAGTACACCAACTTTTTGAAAAATACACTCAACTTTTTGGGAAAGTACTCTTGCCTCGGGTTTAGGGTAAACAGGTCTGGGAGTCGTATTAAGCATTCACTTTTCTTTCGTTAATGTCCCTCTATCTTAAGACTCCCTCCTTTTTAGGACCTCAGATGTTTGGAGGTGTCATGTGTTACACAGGTATATTTGACCAGGTGTGTCACGTGTTTCACAGGTATCTTCAACCAGGTGCGCCATGTAATACTGGTGGGGGTGGGAGGGGCGGTGCCGCACCACACCGACTTCAGCCAGCACGTGAGACTGGGCGACGTCGTTGTCTCAACTCCCGTGGACAGCGGGGGGTCCCAGTACATCTACTGTCAGAAGGTAAGACAGTGATAGGTGTTAGAGATAGTGACATGTATTGGGGACAGAAGGTAGGACAGTGATAGGTGTTAGAGATAGTGACATGTATTGGGGACAGAAGGTAAGACAGTGATAGGTGTTAGAGATAGTGACATGTATTGGGGACAGAAGGTAGGACAGTGATAGGTGTTAGAGATAGTGACATGTATTGGGGACAGAAGGTAAGACAGTGATAGGTGTTAGAGATAGTGACATGTATTGGGGACAGAAGGTAGGACAGTGATAGGTGTTAGAGATAGTGACATGTATTGGGGACAGAAGGTAAGACAGTGATAGGTGTTAGAGATAGTGACATGTATTGGGGACAGAAGGTAGGACAGTGATAGGTGTTAGAGATAGTGACATGTATTGGGGACGGAAGGTAAGACAGTCACAGAGACAGATGTTAGAGACAGTGTTTGGGACAGAAGGTTGGTTGGTTGGTTATTATTTTTATTATCTCTTCAGCTGATATTGCTATTCGAGACCGATGCAAGCTTGTTTCTTTTCTCAGTTCACATGGCAAGCTCCATGCTAAAAACTATTTACAATCAGGTCTATCACTGCTAAAAGAAGGTTTTTAGACTTTATAACTTTCACATTTGTTAACTTTCTTCAAATCTTGTTAAAAATCTCCTTTAAAAGTTAAAACTCTTGTACTTTACAAGGGTTAGTAGGTCTGTGATGTCCATGTGTGTGTTGTGTTGATGACGTACATGTGTGTGTTGTGTCGATGACGTACATGTGTGTGTTGTGTCGATGACGTACATGTGTGTGTTGTGTCGATGACGTACATGTGTGTGTTGTGTCGATGACGTACATGTGTGTGTTGTGTCGATGACGTACATGTGTGTGTTGTGTCGATGACGTACATGTGTGTGTTGTGTCGATGACGTACATGTGTGTGTTGTGTCCAGGTGGAGAAGATCCCGGGGGGTCTGGGCTACAACTACAACACTCGCACCTGGGGGTCAACGGACAAGACGCTGCTCAAGGTCACACAGTCCATCCGCCACCAGGTGGAGTCACGCCCCTACAGCGACCGACCTTGGGACGGCCTTGTTGAAGAGGGCAAGGACACGTTAAGGGGAGACGAATCCAGCTTCCATCGCCCGCCCATGCAACGAGACAGGCTGTACATGACTCAGGCTGATGGTGGGTATTCTACTACATGAAGCTGGTTTCTTTCTGTCTGGTGTGTTCGTATGATGATGAAAGACTCTGGAACGGCTGCACCGATTCTGACGGAAATTGCTCAGTAGGTTCATTGCCACTGGAGTTGTGTCATGGGCTACTTTGGGAAAACCAAAGTTTAAAAGGATTGTTAAAAGCGTCTGAAATAAGATACCCTATGAACTATTGAAGAATCTACTAGTCAGGGTTGGCAAAACTTGGCTAATCTCTACTCACTGCGTCATATATTTTTGGTACGTATGTCATGCATCATATGCTTTTGACATCCATGTACACGTTGCCTGGTTTCAAGAAAGACAGGACATATTCACTGTTAAGCCTGTCCTTAACTGGGCCAAGTCCACTACATGATGATACTTCGTGAAGCTGGTTGCACCAAGCTTTAGATGTTCACTGTCTACCTGACATGTTCACTGTCTACCTGACATGTTCACTGTCTACCTGACATGTTCACTGTCTACCTGACATGTTCACTGTCTACCTGACATGTTCACTGTCTACCTGACATATTTACCTGACATGTTCACTGTCTACCTGACATATTTACCTGACATGTTCACTGTCTACCTGACATATTTACCTGACATGTTCACTGTCTACCTCACATGTTCACTGTCTACCTGTCATATTTACCTGACATGTCCACTGTCTCCCCGACATGTTCACTGTCTACCTGACATGTTCACTGTCTACCTGACATATTTACCTGACATGTTCACTGTCTACCTGCAGACCTGTTTACACTACACATTGAGCGTAGTAAACTACGATTTTGGTCCCCAAACTACGCAACTACGCATGCTTGTCTTATACTACGCAAACGTTTCGTTTCGACTACACATTTTGACATTTTGAATACGCAAAAACGCGAGCGAGTTCCGATCCATAATTTGTACTAACCGGTTGTGTACTGCGTGCAAAACATGCCCGGCGCCCGCGAGAGTAGCGTAGTCAGTTGGTCTTGCTGCTATTATTACAACTATCGCGGGCATTTCAGCACATACTTTTCTGAACGCGGTCACTTCGTGGCTCATTCTTTCTGGAGGGAAAAATATGGCAACAGCGACGAACACGGATTCAGAAGACTTTGGCGATCAACCGCCACCTAGCAAAAAAAAGAAGTTTGGTCAAACTCCCAGCAAGGCTTTTCTGCCAAAGTACTATGAGGAGCATCCATGCCTAGTTTCGTGGAGAAAAGGGAAGCATTTTGCCCACTGCACTGTGTGCAACACGGCTTTTTCAGAGAAGCACAGTGGGCTTTACGACCGTGTAACCGCCACAAGAAAAGCACTTCTCATGAGGAATTCGAGAAATCCCGACCAAAGCAGAGGAAAAATTGGACTGTTTTGTGAAGAAACCCGTGCCAGGGAAAGAAGACCAAGACAAGCTCACTTTTGAGAGATCGGTAACCAGAGCAGAGGCAATGACCTGCCATATTATTATTATTGCCGACGCAAACCTGTTCTGTTTATATGCAAATTTGCCTTCATGTTGATACACATACTCCCAGTCCCTACTTTTTGTGACTTGATGTTCTCAGATTGTCACAGGTCTTGAATAGGGGGTCCCACTGTATTATGAACTGCATACCCCTCAACATAGCTTTTTTTTAACAAATTGAAATGTTCCAAACTAGTTAATTTTTTTTTTCTGAACAAATAAACTTAATGCTTGGCTTGTATTTTTGTGGGGGCTTTGTTTGTATTTGTATGAGGAGTATTGTTCACATTGTAATAGTTTTGTTTGGAGTGTTGAGTGTTTGTTTTAGTACGGTATAAGTAACTGTTCTGTTTTGCGGTTTGGGTTGATCGAATTGAAATACTACACATTCACCTGCCAAACTACACATTTGCCTTATTTTCACACCCAAAACTACACATGGTACATTTCAGGGGTAGGCAGGTCTGTACCTGACATGTTCACTGTCTACCTGACATGTTCACTGTCTACCTGACATGTTCACTGTCTACCTGACATGTTCACTGTCTACCTGACATATTTACCTGACATGTTCACTGTCTACCTGACATGTTCACTGTCTACCTGACATATTTACCTGACATGTTCACTATCTACCTGACATGTTCACTGTCTACCTGACATATCTACCTGACATGTTCACTGTCTACCCGACATGTTCACTGTCTACCTGACATGTTCACTGTCTACCTGACATATTTACCTGACATGTTCACTGTCTACCTGACATGTTCACTGTCTACCTGACATGTTCACTCACTGTCTACCTGACATGTTCACTGTCTACCTGACATATTTACCTGACATGTTCACTGTCTACCTGACATGTTCACTCACTGTCTACCTGGCATGTTCACTGTCTACCTGACATATTTACCTGACATGTTCACTGTCTACCTGACATATTTACCTGACATGTTCACTGTCTACCTGACATGTTCACTCAGTCTACCTGACATGTTCACTGTCTACCTGACATATTTACCTGACATGTTCACTGTCTACCTGACATATTTACCTGACATGTTCACTGTCTACCTGACATATTTACCTGACATGTTCACTGTCTACCTGACATATTTACCTGACATGTTCACTGTCTACCTGCAGGTTCCATGGTGCAGTGTGAGCACCCCCGGCCTCGCTCCATGTACGGGGGGCGTGGTTTCAAGGAGGGTCAGGTGACCGTCCACTACGGCACGGTCGGCTCTGGCAGGATTGTGGCGCGGGCCGACCACCTCAGGCGTAACTTCGCGCAGCTGAACGGCGTCAAAGCGTACGACAGGGATTACTTCGCCTTGCTGGAGGGGCTGGAGGGAGGGGGTAACGACAGCTTCCTGGTTATCAGAGGGTGCTGCGACTACAGCGACGGCACAAAGAAGGAATGGCGCCCCTACGCCGCTCTGGCTGCTGCTGCCGTCATGAAGGCTGTCGTTACTAGGATGTGATTGTGAAACGCTGACTTTACGAGCAAAATATTTTGAAATGCGGACGTCATGAAGGCTGTCGTCTCAAGGTTGTGAAATGCTGCCACAGCCAGAAAACATTGTGAAATGCTGCCGTCATGAAGGCTGTCATCACAATGCCAGAAAACATTGTGAAATGCTGCCGTCATGAAGGTTTTGTCACAAGGATGTAAAATGCTGACTTTGCCAGAAAACATTGTGAAATGCTGCCGTCATGAAGGTTTTGTCACAAGGATGTAAAATGCTGACTTAGCCAGAAAACATTGTGAAATGCTGCCGTCATGAAGGCTGTCATCACAATGCCAGAAAACATTGTGAAATGCTGCCGTCATGAAGGTTTTGTCACAAGGATGTAATATGCTGACTTTGCCAGAAAACATTGTGAAATGCTGCCGTCATGAAGGTTTTGTCACAAGGATGTAAAATGCTGACTTTGCCGGAAAACATTGTGAAATGCTGCCGTCATGAAGGTTTTGTCACAAGGATGTAAAATGCTGACTTTGCCAGAAAACATTGTGAAATGCTGCCGTCATGAAGGTTTTGTCACAAGGATGTAAAATGCTGACTTTGCCAGAAAACATTGTGAAATGCTGCCATCCTGAAGGCTGTCATCACAAGAATGAGAAACGCTGACTTTGCCAATGACGATTTTGAAACGCACCATTGTGTTGTGAGCCTGCCACTGCCCTCACGAAGGCTGTCGTCACAAGGCTATGAAAAGCTGACTTTGCTAATGAAGACCCTGAAACACTGCCATAGCCACACCTTCGTGTTGTGAGCCTGACCCTCTGACACCAATACTGTAGGAAGACTGCCATGGTCAGGTTGAACATTCCATCCATCATTACATTGAACATTCCATCCTTTCTTTATTGGTCACAGCCTGTATACTCTTTCTGGATTCAAAGAAGTCCATGGGAAGCTTTGTTCTATCCTATGACCCTTTTCTGTGGATCTGACCCTTAATTTTGAACCCAGTTTGGGTCTCTTTATTCTGACATTGTGTTGAATCTACTCAATCTTTTTCTGTGGATCTGACTCATTTAGAACCCAGTTTGAGTCTCTTCATTCTGACATTGTGAAGAATCTCTTAACCATTTTCTTTGGATCTGACCCTTTCGACCCAAGTGTGAATCTCACCCACTCTTTTTTTTTTTCCAAACACAATTAAGACTCAACATCCTGAAATGTTTTATTGCTGTAACAGGCAGTAGAAGACTGTTTCAAACTATTATGGGGAAAGGATTAATAGTGTTTGAAGTACATGTATTCTGCTTGGTCACAGATACTTCTGAAAATACACAAATTTCATTAGTCTATGGCATGATTTCACTGCCACAGATAGCTAGTGATTGGCTAAAAATGTCACCTGTAGCTTGACTGCATTTTTATGGAAAAGCAAGGTAAAACAAGGGAAAGCAACTCTACCACAACCCATGAAAACGTGACAGTTATTTCCGAACATTGTCTATTCCTTCAGTATTTTCAGATGGTGCTTAATGTACAATTCACTGTTTTACACAGTCATGTAATCTTTCAGCATGTTCTCAATGCTCTCTCTAATTTGTGTTCTCAATCACTTTAGCTCAGTGTAACTGTAACATTCAAAGGGTTGAAAGTTAGAGATCACAGGTAAGATGAGAAGGGAAAGGGGGGGGGGGGGGAGTAAGAGGGTGATAGGGCAGGGATACGCAGCCCTGAAAGTCAAAAAAATGGTGCACTAGCCATTTTGAAAATGTACTCGCCAGAGAGCAAACTTTACTAGCCAAACCAACAATTTGTTTCGGCAACATTACACGCATTTGGTGAGTAGATGAACATTTCTACTTGCCAGTTACATGTTTCTACTCGCCATGGCGAGTAAAATACTCGCCTCTTTCAGGGCTGATATGGACTGACTGGCTAGTTTGAGAACATTATTGCTGCCAAGAATCGGTGTCACCAAGTTATTGCATGGTTTCTCTATTGCATGGTTTCTCTCAC
>NC_090250.1:19536684-19576494 GCF_037325665.1 Littorina saxatilis | reverse complement strand
TGCATGGTTTCTCTCACCGTCAACATTGCCATACTGTCACTTTGGTGTCAGCATTAACATATAAACTTCGGGCAAATTCTTATTGATTAGTGGATTCTTTTTCACTATTTTCTTAGCCTGTGGCTTGCATGTGTATGACTGCGCTATGTGTATCTTTTGCTATTTCATTGTTGTTCATCTGCATATTTCTTCTCAGTAGTTAAATACAGGTGTCCTTATACATCTGAATTTCGCTAGATTTGTTTGCTTGCATTATTGAATTGTTTTTAAGCTCAGCATCCTTTTGTGATAATTTAATTGACAGACAAATATTTGGGCAATTTATCTCTCTAGGGCGTCTCTCAAATAGAACATCACTTGATTCTGATAGATAATAACACCCTGTTAGTCATAGGTCAACTTTTTGAACGTCTTTCAGCTTTTCTTGTGCTAAATCTGTTGCAATACTTTATAGCTTTTAAATTTGTTCTGCTTATTCTTACTTCTGTATATATATATATATATATATATATATATACACCCAGGCTTGAATTTCTGTTTTAAGTCTCCCTCATACCAGACATTGTCTGTTTTTCATTGTTCGACATTGCAGCAAGATTTGTTGTTTCTAATTCCCTCCTGTTGCGCGTGCATATTTTGTTTACCATTTGTGATTCATACCATTTTCTACAACTTACAAGATTTGTTCTAACTTTCTCCTGTTGTGCACCATTTGTGATTTATACAATTTTCTACAAGATTTGTTGTGTTTCTAACTCTTTTCTGTTGTGCGTGCATACATGTAATTTGTTTTACCATTTGATTCGTTCATTTTTCTACAAGATTGGTTGTGTTTGTAACTCTCTCCTGATGTGCATAATTCGTTTTACTATTTGTGATTTATACAATTTTCTATGTCACACATTGATTGTTGTTGTGTACACAAAAAATCTATCAGGTCTTGCCATTCCACCATCTTTATCATTTTTGACTCACATGCGAAGCAAAAGTGAGTCTATGTACTCACCCGAGTCGTCCGTCCGTCCGGCCGGCCATCCGGCCGGCCGTCCGGAAAACTTTAACGTTGGATATTTCTTGGACACTATTCAGTCTATCAGTACCAAATTTGGCAAGATGGTGTATGATGACAAGGCCCCAAAAAACATACATAGCATCTTGACCTTGCTTCAAGGTCAAGGTCGCAGGGGCCATAAATGTTGTCTAAAAAACAGCTATTTTTTTTACATTTTTCCCATTTTCTCTGAAGTTTTTGAGATTCAATACCTCACCTATATATGATATATAGGGCAAAGTAAGCCCCATCTTTTGATACCAGTTTGGTTTACCTTGCTTCAAGGTCAAGGTCACAGGAGCTCTTCAAAGTTGGATTGTATACATATTTTGAAGTGACCTTGACCCTGAACTATGGAAGATTGTACTACGTTGCAAGCCCCTGGAGCAATTTTTTTGATTAGTGCTTCTGTGAACAAGAAACACTTAACAAGCGGCTCTATCCCATCTCCCCCCTTTCCCCTATCCCATCTCCCCCTTTCCCTCGTCGCGATATAACCTTCGTGGTTGAAAACGACGTTAAACACCAAATAAAGAAAGAAAGAAAGAAAACTATGGAAGATAACTGTTTCAAACTTAAAAATTATGTGGGGCACATGTTATGCTTTCATCATGAGACACATTTGGTCACATATGATCAAGGTCAAGGTCACTTTGACCCTTATGAAATGTGACCAAAATAAGGTAGTGAACCACTAAAAGTGACCATATCTCATGGTAGAAAGGGCCAATAAGCACCATTGTACTTCCTATGTCTTGAATTAACAGCTTTGTGTTGCATGACCTTGCTTGACCTTGGGTCAAGGTCACATGTATTTTGGTAGGAAAAATGTGTAAAGCAGTTCTTAGTGTATGATGTCATTGCTAGGTTTAGTTATTTGTATTTATTTAGTTGTTTAGTAAAGGTCAAGGTCAAGCATGTGAGTCGTATGGGCTTTGCCCTTCTTGTTTCAAAATACATTCCTGTGGTTTCATTTGTACACGATTTGCCTTGAGAGAATTCCTAGTCCACTGTCAACTCCGGTCCATGTTAATTGCAATAACTTGGCTTCAGTGGAGTGAATATACTGCTACTTAAATGTTTGTAATTCTCATTTGGTCTGCTCTTCTTCTTACAGGGGCTCAAACTCCCACAGCTTTTACGTGTAAGCGTTTTTACCCCGCCATTTAGGCAGCCATACGCCGCTTTCGGGGGAAGCATGCTTGGTATTTTCGTGTTTCTATAACCAACCGAACTCTGACATGGATTACAGGATCTCTTCTGTGCGCACCTCCGGTCTTCTGCTTGAATACAATGTATGCACGAAGGGAGATAAGGCACGAGGAGGTCTAGTTGACCTAGGAAATTGGAAAAGTCTTCACCCATAACCCACTAGGGGCAGCCAGGATTCGAACTCACGAGACCGGCGTCTTATCCACGAAGCCATTGCGCCCATCTTTCGTTGTGACAAATATAGTTCTGTGTCATACCACCATTGTCGGAGCAATCAGGTGAGTTCTACTAATGAGCAGTGTTAGGCCATCTGGCTGTCCATAGGTTCATGTTTATGAAGCTACAGCTTTGAAACTTCACAGACTTGTAGAGTTTGGTGACCTCCAGACAGTATGAAAGTCTGGTTGACCCTTGTCAAATGTTTAGGTCACAGATCAGTTGTAAAATAAAGGACAATTATTATTTTCGCATACGTTTTTGAAGCTAGAGCTTTGAATCTTCACATATTTTAGGGGGTTTGGCGACCTGCAAACATGATCAAAGTTTGGTTGACCCTTGTCAAAATGTCAAGGTCACATTGCTGAACCCTAGCAAAGTAAAGGGGAGTGGATAGAGCTTAAATTCCTCTTCTTGTTTAAAAATCTTAAGTCCTTTGTACTGGAAACTTGCATTCTCCCAGTAAGGTCATATATAATAATTGTACTACGTTGCAAGCCCCTGGAGCAATTTTTTGATTAGTGCTTTTGTGAACAAGAAACAATTAACAAGTGGCTCTATCCCGTCTCCCCCCCCTTTCCCCGTCGCGATATAACCTTCGAGGAAGAAAGAAAAAGTTTAAAAATCAAACTGGCATCATAATTAGTCTTGTTTGCATTGTCTGGAAAATGCTTTTTTTTAGCTATTTTACTGGTCACTGCCACCCCCCCCCCCCCCCCCTGCACACACACACAGTTGAAAATATTATGAGTACTGTATATTGTTTATTACCACATGCATGCATATTTTAATGCGGATCAAAGCAAGGTTTTCAAATATTGGAATCAAAGATCTCATGTGAATCAAAGTTTACAATTTTAAATATCTGCTGATTCAGCATTAATGTCAGTATATACCTATATATATATATATATATATATATATATATATATATATATATATATATATAAATTATAATAATGGAAATAGATATTTGAATCTATTCTTTCTTACATCTTCACTTATATTTGCTGTGTAACCCAAAAGTAACTGATTTTTCTTGTTCTTTTGGTATGTACATGTACTGTTATATTGAGTACAATGTGTTCACTGTTTTTTTTCTCTATCCAAATACAGTGTATTTCAATACAGTACTTGTATCACAAAACAAAGTGTTGTCTGTTGTGTTACGTACTGAACCTTGTGTACTGAGCTGTACTGAACCTTGTGTAACGTGTGTCTGTCTGCACACACAAACACACTCCGTCTCTCTCTTGAACACGAAGGTATACTCTTTTCTCCCTCCCCCTCTCTCTCTCCCTTGAGCTAACACACATACACACTCTCTCTCTCTTGAACACACACACACACACACACACTGAGGGAGGTTGTCAAGTGACACATTGTATTCCATACAAAAACCAAAACTCACAATCAACACAGTTCGTATTTTATAGTAATGAGCTGCACCGAACCATGGCATGTGTATCAAATACATGTACCTGCATACACACACACACACACAGACACAATTCATGCAAACAGAAATAGACCCACTAACACACGCACACACACACACACACACTGACGCACCCACTAACACACACACATGCACACACACAATTCATGCAAACAGACACACACACACACACACACTGACACACCCACTAACACACACACATGCACACACACACAATTCATGCAAACAGACACACAAACACACACACACACACACTGACGCACCCACTAACATCCAATCACCAGTCATTGGACGGCCATACACTAAAGTGTATAGAGGCCCGTGTAACTGATTTGCTGTTATTCTTTGTTCGCTGTCTGACATTTACTGGCCTCCTTGCACCCTGCACACAATAGAGTTAATATTAATAATACCAATTAACTAAAATAATGCCTCCTATACAGAATCCTACATGATCCATATACACCTGCAGACAAACTAACCATTGATAACAATTAACTTAAATAATGCTCTGTCTGACTGCATCCCTTCAACCTTTCACCTTTCACCTTTCACCTTACAAATTAGCCCGCTCAACTGCTGCTTAATTCATACCCATGTTGTCTCCATGGTTTAGGAAGGACAGCTGGGACACCCACATCAGGAAATATTATCCAGGCTAAGTCAAAGATGAAACCAGCATGCATGGTTTGCATTTCTTCTGTCAGGCGCTATTTGGTCAGTGAAGAATGTGGGCATTCACTCTTTGTTCTGTTAACAGCATAGGTATTTACTATTTGATCAGTTAACAATGTGGACGTTCACTATTTGTTCAGTTAAACCACATAGTTATTCCCTATTTGATCAATTTAATAATGTAGGCATTCAGCTTTTAATCGCGAAAGCCTCAGAGTTAAACAGCAACCCCCATCAGAGTTAGCAGCCAACAGTCACAACACTGTTCACAATGTACGAAGATTCAAAACAACGACTACCTTGCAAGTTGAGCACCGCCCACCTGTTCCCACGCGGCCCTGGCTCTCTGGTCGAGGGACGTCAGAGTTTGCACAAAGTCCATCACCACAGGCACGCTCTCACGCTCAATGTGGCTTTCTGGTTTAAAAAACAAGAAGAGCAAACGCTCGATCGAGTCACTTTCGCAGTTCTGAATATTATATGAGGCATCAGATGGACAGGAAGAAATTGCTATTCACAACACAATGAGTCACGTTCACATAAAATTTGAGCCCGGTCACTTTTATAGTTTCCGAGAAAAGCCCAACGTTAAGTTGTGTGTTGCCGAACAGAAAAGGCTAGTTATCTCCCTTGTTTTTCTGATAACGTTCGTAAAAGGCTACAGATGTAAATACTTTGATGTAAAGAATAATCCTACAAAGTTTCAATCACATCCGATGAACTTTGTCAAAGATATAAAATGTCTAATTTTTCCTTTGACGCTGACCTGTGACCTTGAAAAAGGTCAAAGGTCAATGAAACCATCGTTAAAGTGTAGAGGTCATTGGAGGTCACGACTAAACAAAATATGAGCCCGATCGCTTTGATAGTTTCCGAGAAAAGTCCAACGTTAAGGTGGTGTCTACGGACGGCCGGCCGGCCGGCCGGCCGGACAGACTAACACTGACCGATTACATAGAGTCACTTTTTCTCAAGTGACTCAAAAAAATCGATTACATTTGTTTTTTCTTGTATCGTGACATACAATATATGACACATAGGGGATCCAAACTCAAGCGTAAAGCTTATATAAACGAATCCAAGGGGAAACTTAAAAGAATTAAACAAGATGGCGGACCAAATCAAAATTGTCTTAATTTGAGAATATTTATATAACAACAGAAAAGCAAGATACAGTATGGCTTTCTGCAGACACCAACATTTCACAGTCAATATCCATGGTTTCCTTCAGATACAACCAATTCCAGCCATATCAGAACGACTCCTTACAATAATTCAAATAGAAACACATCTTTCTTTATTTGGTGTTTAACGTCGTTTTCAACCACAAAGGTTATATCGCGACGGGGAAAGGGGGGGGAGATGGGATAGAGCCACTTGTTAATTGTTTCTTGTTCACAAAAGCACCAATCAAAAAATTGCTCCAGGGGCTTGCAACGTAGTACAATATATGACCTTACTGGGAGAATGCAAGTTTCCAGTACAAAGGACTTAACATTTCTTACATACTGCTTGACTAAAATCTTTACAAACATTGACTATATTCTATACAAGAAACACTTAACAAGGGTAAAAGGAGAAACAGAATCCGTTAGTCGCCTCTTACGACATGCTGGGGAGCATCGGGTAAATTCTTCCCCCTAACCCGCGGGGGGTAAATAGAAACACATCAATTTAACAAGGGCAAACCAGAGATTTACACACTAGGACCCGTGGTTGTAATTGATACATCAGATACTCCAACCAATTACCCAACCCTCGTTTACATGATTCCTGGCATATCATATTCAAAAGTGTATCGTAAAGTCTGTAGAGTAGATTTCTCTAATTTGTTCACACTTGTTTGAACACACTCTGAAAAGTTCTCAGGCAAAATATTAGCGAAATCTCTATCCAGGTCAATCGATGTCTTATGTCTAACTGGCTAAATTAATTGTTGGCGTCAAACGATGTATTACGTCGTTAAATGTGTCTAGATACCTTGCTGTCGCAGCAGTCTGATGACTGTGGAAATAAAGTCCCGTTGAAGAAACGAGTCCACCAGCTCTGGTACCTGCACCACCAGTGGCTTCAGGGCTAAAACAAAATAAAACCAAGAGTTCACACCCACATTGTAAGGAAGGCGAAACCATCATGAAAACTAACAAGCAGGATAAAATGACAAACATCGGAACCACCATTGTTATCCCCCACGTTTTAACTTGCCCCTTTTAATATGGACCTGACTTTCTCAGATGATCTGTTTAACGCATTGTCTCTCAGGTACGGATATATCCGTACCCACTCATATGGCTCTATCTGACCAGGTACGGAAATATCCGCTCAGACCGTTAGCTTCAGTCGCTTCCTGTAACGGCGATCTAACGCCTGCATTCCAGCGTGTTGATACAGTTACTACACAGTTACTACAATTCTGAGTGACCTGCAGCACAGCTGGTCTCGGCTAAAAAAAACTTGGTCAACGTAGCTGGGGTACAAAGTGTTAAGAGTCTGACAATTTCCCTCCATACCTCACTCTTGAGACCCAGTTTTCTCATATTTCTTTCTTTCTTTCTTTCTTTATTTGGTGTTTAATGTCGTTTTCAACCACGAAGGTTATATCGCGACGGGGAAAGGGGGGGAGATGGGATAGAGCCACTTGTCGATTGTTTCTTGTTCACAAAAGCACTAATCAAAAAATTGCTCCAGGGGCTTGCAACGTAGTACACTATATTACCTTACTGGGAGAATGTTTCCAGTACAAAGGGCTTAACATTTGTTTGTTTTGTTTGTTTGTTTGCTTAACGCCCAACCGACCACGAAGGGCCATATCAGGGCGGTGCTGCTTTGACATATAACGTGCGTCACACACAAGACAGAAGTCGCAGCACAGGCTTCATGTCTCACCCAGTCACATTATTCTGACACCGGACCAACCAGTCCTAGCACTAACCCCATAATGCCAGACGCCAGGCGGAGCAGCCACTAGATTGCCAATTTTAAAGTCTTAGGTATGAAAGGGCTTAACATTTCTTACATACTGCTTGACTAAAATCTTTACAAACATTGACTATATTCTATACAAGAAACACTTAACAAGGGTAAAAGGAGAAACAGAATCCGTTAGTCGCCTCTTACGACATGCTGGGGGGCATCGGGTAAATTCTTCCCCCTAACCCGCGGGGGGTAGGACCTACACTGAAGACATCGGACCCAAACTTCTTGAACATCAGGCCAGGATGTTTGCAGGAGCTGTGCTTTTTCAGGATCTGTTGGAGACGCTCCTGATGGTGCCTGACACACGAAGGTGACGGCGCTTTGGAGGAACCGCACTTCACTCTCTTCTTTCTTGTCTGTAATCAACATACAAAAGTTTCATTTCCTTCCCTTCTTTCTTATCTGAAATTTACATATGAAAGTTTCATTTCCTTCCCTTCTTTCTTATCTGAAATCAACATACAAAAGTTTCAGTATACCTCACTTCACTCCCTTCTTTCTTATCTGAAATCAACATATGAAAGTTTCCGTATGTATGTCTAAGTGAGCTTTCCTGAACTCACTCCCTGGCATGTGAGCCATGCAAGGAAAATGGGAATGTAATTGACGATGCTTGGACACAACTCTGTCAAGCTCTTATAGGCTGTAGAAGCGTTGCTTTTCCTTGCTTTTCCATACAGACACCGAGTGACATTTTAGGCCAATCACTAGCGATTGTACCCTTGTCAGAGCATTGATTTTTTCTTTAAAGCAAAGTAGTACCTGATACATATTGTGGCCGTCAAGGGGTTAATGAAAAAATTATGCTGAGGCTCACTCATGTGCTCCGTACGCACAGCAATTAATGAAATCACAGCAAAAACTGTAGTGGAACACAAATCTCTGGAGTTTCCAGTTTCAGTCTGCCAACAGTTCTGCCTTCACTTCAAGAGGGAGCTTACTGCCAATGGTATTTTTTGTTTGTTTGTTCGTTCATGGGCTGAAACTCCCACGGCTTTTACGTGTATGACCGTTTTTACCCCGCCATTTAGGCAGCCATACGCCGCTTTCGGAGGAAGCATGCTGGGTATTTTCGTGTTTCTATAACCCACCGAACTCTGACATGAATTACAGGATCTTTTTCGTGCGCACTTGGTCTTGTGCTTGCGTGTACACACGGGGGTGTTCGGACACCGAGGAGAGTCTGCACACAAAGTTGACTCTGAGAAATAAATCTCTCGCCGAACGTGGGGACGAACTCACGCTGACAGCGGCCAACTGGATACAAATCCAGTGCGCTACCGACTGAGCTACATCCCCGCCCTGCCAATGGTATGCAAGTGATTGTTCAAATTGCAGCTAACTAACACTTTTAAGCCCCCTAAAATCTGAGAAAATCCAGTCTTAAAGTGGAGGAAGTCTTATTCTTAAAATGGAGGTCACTTTACACAGGTTATGAACAAGAAATCTGAAAATTCAAGGTCTTAATAAAGAAGAAGTCATAAATGGGGGAGGGGGGGGTCTTAAAAGGGAGGTTCCACTGTACTGTTTTTTTAAATATCTTTTAAGACCGAACTCAACATACCTGAACCCCCACGACAGACTTTCACTCGCATCAAGGCCAAACCAGCACCAGTCAAAAACGCCCTGTAGGCATACAGCTTGTCACCTGTACAAAGAAACGGCTTCTGTCATGGGTTGGCTGCAAGCTTAGCCTTTCCTTATTACAACTATGCTATACTCTGTTTTTTTCACAATCTGTAAAACTTGATACAAGATAAAACTGAGACAGACAGATGGACAGAATATTGAACATAAGATAAAGAGTTTTGGCATGAACCTATTATTAGATTTGTATTAAAAAATAAATAAATAACACACAAAAACAAACGCAAAAGTGCAAATACAGAGAGAGAGAGAGAGAGAGAGAGAGAGAGAGAGAGAGAGAGAGAGAGAGAGAGAGAGAGAGAGAGAGAGAGAGAGAGGGGGGGGGAGAGAGAGTAAGAAAGAGAGATATTTTGCTCAAGTGCAAATATTTTATTTTTGTCAAGCTCAGATCTAGGACAGTGTACTCATAGTGAAAAGGTCAGATCTCCGACACTGCAATCCCTACACGGAATGAGAATCAGAAATGAGTAACAGGACTTACAAGAAAGAGCAAAATGTTGCATTGACTTACTTGACTTATTCCTGTAGACTCCCTGTGGAGCATAGGGCCGCAACAAAAATGTTGCATGCTTGTGATGATTTGTTTGAGTGTAGCAATTCTGAGCTTGGCGTCACAGCGTTGCAATTTGTCTTAAAACCTAGCATGCTATGCTGAAAGCATAACAGTTGGCAGCCCTGTAGGACAGTGTACTCACGGCGAAGAGGTGAGAGCTAGGAATAGAATACTCACCCAGTGTGGGAACAGTGGTGACAGCCAGTTCAAGCAGCGACATGCAGTGCTCCGTCATCACATCATTCTCTTCCACCCCCAGCAGCTCCATCAGCACCTCCAGTGTCTGACATACTTCACCCAACTGGCAACAACACAAAGAAAACAACAAGAAAAAGAATGAAAGACAAGAGGACACATGAGGCTCCATGCCAGAACGGCACAGAGTGTAGATCTTGTGGACCGAGTATGATATGTCCATGAAAGCGTAGCAGGCCTGAAAGTGGTGAGTATTTTACTCGCCATGGCGAGTAGAAACATGTAACTGGTGAGTAGAAATGTTCATCTACTCGCCAAATGCGAGTAAAGTTGCTGAAACAAATCGTTGGTTTGGCTAGTAAAGTTTGCTCTCTGGCTAGTAAATTTTCAGAATCACTGGCCAAAGACGAGTACACAATTTGTTGGACTTTCAGGGCTGCATAGAACTGTTTGGTTCTGAGGATTCATAATGTTCAACCCCGACTAAAAGAAACGTGATCAGCTTGTACAGAAATACAGGGTGGGCCATAAAAAGTGTCCACATTCAATTTGTTAATATTTTTCCTGTAAAGTGATATTTTCTTTTCTGTTTCAGATAGAATTTGAGACAAGCATCTTAGAATTCTTTTAAAGCCTGAATGGATCGCATTCCAGTAGAGGAAAGGACCAAAATCGTTGAACTTTACTTTGCTACCAATTCTGTGGTTCTCGCCCAGCGCGCTTTTCGGAGAGAGTTCCCTGGCACACACTGTCCATGTGCGAGAACTGTGAAGCGCCTCGTGGATAAATTCAGGGTTATGTCCTTTATTGTTATCTGCGAGACTACCAGTGTTCCTGAATTTATCCACGAGGCGCTTCACAGTTCTCGCACATGGACAGTGTGTGCCAGGGAACTCTCTCCGAAAAGCGCGCTGGGCGAGAACCACAGAATTGGTAGCAAAGTAAAGTTCAACGATTTTGGTCCTTTCCTCTACTGGAATGCGATCCATTCAGGCTTTAAAAGAATTCTAAGATGCTTGTCTCAAATTCTATCTGAAACAGAAAAGAAAATATCACTTTACAGGAAAAATATTAACAAATTAAATGTGGACACTTTTTATGGCCCATCCTGTACACCACTTAACAGTTCCGTGGGCATTCTGACTTTGCACATGCACAGTGTTTTTTTGTGCAAACACACAATCTTTCCAGCTCCCCAGTGCAAGAGCGTAATTTCTCTCCAAAAGGTTCAGCTTTGGAGCAAAAAAGCACTGAAAGCGTTTTTTGAGTGTTAGGAAAAAGAATTTGGAAGGTTCACACAGTGACACAAGGAAGTTGCAGCCAGGTAAGTTCCATTTTCGAAAGATGGTAGCTTCTATTTCCACAACCGATCATCCAACAGTGATATGCCATTGTTAGCCAATAATCACTGGGTTTAAATCAACAACACAACAAAATCATGTCAAGTTTATAACTATGAGATGCATTAGTCACACAATATGCGAAGACAGATAGAGCTAAAAAAAAAAGGACACAGCCAATGCGAGGCGTCTCTGCGGTCACATGAAGTTTCTTCTTCGTTCCATGTAAGCGTCGGAATTGTAAAGTGGTGTACTGATTTACTGTGATTACAAGAATACAAGAAAGACCGAAAAACAGAATCACACCCTTGATGTAAAAGTAAAAGTAAACAGCCAGACAGCCAGAAGGGTAGCCAGATACACACCTGTTCCTGTAAAGTGTAGCCGTCACTGGTCAACAAAGAGGAATGTTTCTGCAGCACTGACTGGACAAGCGGCTCATAGCCACACAGCGACACAAACACCTGTCGCGTTTCATCGTCTTCAATAGCAAGGTGGTACACTGGTAGCAGCCACCTGAACATTGTATACAAGAAAGATTGTTCAAACAGGAGATTGGCTTCACAACACAAACCACAATCCACTATTGTTCTATTGTTACATCAAACCAGAAGTATACTATCATTAGAAGTGGTCAACGACCATTACCTGCAGTCGACAATTGGTGATACAATCGCCCATTGGCCTTTTCACAAGCTGATGTTACTAAAAATAGAATGGGCAATTCTAGGAAATTATTTACTGGAAGTGCTCGATAGTTATGCAACTCTGTGATTAATTCGATCTTCAATACATTGCAAACAAAAATTTAGAATGAAGCAAAAAGGAGAAAAAAAAGAACGACATATAAAGAAAAAATACAAGACTGGTTTCACGAGAAGTAGAAGTAAAAAACAATAAACCAATCAAATTGACAACGAACCTGATGACTTGAAGAGAGTGCATGGCAGGAAGCCCAGGCTGTGACAAGCGATGTGTCAGCATCAGCAAACCGTCCAGGGAGGTGGCTAATACATCTTCTTCCGTCATGGTGGGTAGCTCATCTTCGTCCCTCACAACTTCCCCACTGGTATCTTCCACCTCCATGGCGCTACCCAACCCCATCGTTCCACTCTGCCCAGAAACACTGCCGCGAGCTCTTGCGTGAGTGTCTGCACTGTTCTGTGTGACAGGCGTGGAATTAGAGGTGTGGGTATTGGCTCCACCCCTATCTTCACTGCTGGCCACAGTTTGGTCTTTTTCTGAGCTGCACGCGTCTTTGTGGTCCTGATTGGACGATGACGCTGTTGGTGTGTTTTCTCCACCATCAGACACTGTTGTATCCATCTGGCTGGCTGAGTTCCCTCTGATGTTTTTTGCGGAATCACTGCTAGATACACCACTCAAGTGTGCAGAAGAACCCGCAGCTGTGCTAGTTGCTGAGCTGTTGACTGGCCGAGCTGTAGCTTTTTCCGAGCCCCGTGTTTTGCCAGCGTGCGACTGATCCCCATCTTCGGCTGGCACGCACTGCTCAAGCTGATTCACCTCCATTTTACTGACAAAGAAAGTGATATCCATTTTTATTACACAAGCACACACAAACACATCACAATCACACCACACAAACAGATCACACACACACACACATGCTCACACCACACACACACACAACATAAATAGTACAACTCACTCACCCCCCCCCCACACAAACACACACACACCCCACACACACACACACACCCCACACACACACACATTCAAATACAACAGCAACCCCCCCTCTCTCCCCTCACAAACACAGAGCAATGACTGACCAGAGTAAGACCAAGAGCGGCAGAACATGAGCCACGCTGGCCTTGACCTCCGTGAAGGCCTGGGCAGTGACGCCCGCCACAAAGCCAACGGATGACACCACCACTGGATGTAGGAGCGGCTGGAAAGGCACAGAATAAAATGAAAAATTAAATTAAAGCTTCTTCTTGCCACAGAATACATGTCTGGACACATGTATATATACATGTATACATACATTCATAAATATATACACATGTAAAAAATACAGCCACACAGTGACAGGTACACAAACATTCAAGACATGATTAGTGCTTTGTTTTGTAAAGCGTCATGACACTTCTGTTTGGAGGTGAGAAGCGCTATAGAAGAACATTTGGGGCCATTTCTGCGTTAACAGTCTCTGTGGTCAAAACCATTAACAGTTATTGTAATTCAATCAAGTTGGCGTTTTAATGAAACAGATCCTGTGATTGGTCAGAATGCCCCAACTCATTAAAAATTACCGGTCATTAATTGTCGATAACCACTCGCTAAAAAAGCCATTAACCACCTGCTGGCGAGGCGCATTGATACAATCTCAACTAGTCTCGGTTAGCTTTGAGGGTCATTTTACAAGTAGGAAATATGAAAGCCAACGAAATACCGAGACCATAAGATATGCGAAGTGATGACGTCGAAAACGTGACGTAAGTTGATGCATGAATTCTTCCGGACTACGTCAGTCAATTCCAAAGATCGTTTTTGTGATGAAAAGAATTTGTTTTAGAGTTTGCTGTCCAGAAACCCATCAAAAAGAAGGGAAAATGTATGTGAAAGAAAACAAAACAGGAGCAGAGTGATAAGCTAGGAATACAGAGACATATTTCTTGGGACTTGACCCTTGCAGGTAGGTGGACTGAAAGTAGTGTGTGAACAGAACAGAACCAATTCTGTCTGTTTACCATCGCATGAAAGCAGAAAAGAGATCGTCGTCAGATTGAATTACAATAACATTAACATGCTTCCATTTGAAACTTCTCGGTCTTCATCGTGGATTGACGCCCTCCCAAAATCGAATTGAAGCCCTCCGTCGCTTTGCTCCGTCGGGCTTCAACTAGCTTTGGTCGGGCGTCAATCCACGATGACGACCTTGAAGTTTCAAATGGAAGCATGTTAATGTGTAATTAATATGCATCCCAAGACTTTCCACAATTTACATCTGTTTTATAATGTGACATCACTGATACTATCTTGAACTTCTAGAAACTCAGGATGAAGTGAGCTCAATAAAATTTGTATACATTTTGCTCCAACTTTGACCCTGCATTACTCCAATCAGAGGCTTCTGTCAACAGTGTCCAAAGTCACAGAAATGACCACACATTTTCATTATCATTATTACTAAACTCACCAAGGCCAGTTCCCCCTTATCAACTTGCTGCAGGAGGTAAAAGACGCCATTACAGGCGTGCAGCAATGCATCATGGGCCTGGCTGAAGGCACTGGCGTCCAGGGGAAGGTCATGGTCATCATCATTTCCACACAGAAAGGTCAACATGACCTCCAGGGCATGGTAGTGAGAGACCAGGCTGCTGGCAGCCTTATGCATCTGTGGAATAAATCATCTGTCATCTAATCTGTAAGTGATGAACAAAGTACATGTACAACACTTTCTGGATCTGCGAAATAAATTATCTTGCATCCCATCTCTTAGACTAAGCCATCAACAAAGTATGACAACTTCTGGATCTGTCAAATCAATCATCTGTCATTCGATCTGTAAGTGATGAAAAAAGAATGACAACTTCTGGATCTGTCCCACAAAATCTTCTGGCATCCCATCTGTAAGTGCATGAACAAAGTATGAGGCTTTCCCCCCTCGAAAGTGAAAATCTCTGTGTATACTTCATTAGTTGAATCATGCACACACACGCACACATGCATACACACACACGAATGCATGCACACACACACACATGATGAAAACACACACACACACACATATACACATGAATGAAATAACAAGAAGGGCAAAACCCATACGACTCACATGCTTGACCTTGACCTTAACATGACCTTGACCTTCAGGGTCAAGGTCAAATAACTAAACCTAGCAATGACATCATACACTAAGAACTGCTTTACACATTTTTCCTACCAAAATACATGTGACCTTGACCCAAGGTCATCCAAGGTCATGCAACACAAAGCTGTTAATTCAAGACATAGGAAGTACAATGGTGCTTATTGGCTCTTTCTACCATGAGATATGGTCACTTTTAGTGGTTCACTACCTTATTTTGGTCACATTTCATAAGGGTCAAAGTGACCTTGACCTTGATCATATGTGACCAAATGTGTCTCATGATGAAAGCATAACATGTGCCCCACATAATTTTTAAGTTTGAAACAGTTATCTTCCATAGTTCAGGGTCAAGGTCACTTCAAAATATGTATACAATCCAACTTTGAAGAGCTCCTGTGACCTTGACCTTGAAGCAAGGTAAACCAAACTGGTATCAAAAGATGGGGCTTACTTTGCCCTATATATCATATATAGGTGAGGTATTGAATCTCAAAAACTTCAGAGAAAATGTAAAAAATAGCTGTTTTTTAGACAACATTTATGGCCCCTGCGACCTTGACCTTGAAGCAAGGTCAAGATGCTATGTATGTTTTTTGGGGACTTGTCATCATACACCATCTTGCCAAATTTGGTACTGATAGACTGAATAGTGTCCAAGAAATATCCAACGTTAAAGTTTTCCGGACGGACGGGGGGGACGGACGGACGACTCGGGTGAGTACATAGACTCACTTTTGCTTCGCATGTGAGTCAAAAAACCACACACACATGAATGCATGCACCCACACCCATGAACGCATGCACACACACACAAAGTTGTTCCACTCACTTGCTCAGCAGTGGAGTTTTCTGTGGCCATGCGGACCTCCACACACGTGAGGTGCAGAAGAAGTTGGAAGAGTTTACTGTCCGGAACCATAGGGGGCAGCACACACTCCACCCCCAGAGAAACGACCAGGCTGTTCACCAGCACCAACACACACTGACGCTGGGCAACACCTGATGATCAATGCATTATACGGTCAAATAAATTCTACAACTGCACATTGTTTTCCTGCCCCCACCATCCCCTACGCACCCAACAAGATCCCTGACCAAGCACAAAGTCTTCATAAAACAAAACTCCACCAAAAGCATGCGCAGATATTTTTTTCTACTTCTTCAATTTTTACTTTATTCATTTCTTAATTCTAACTTTGCCTCCTGATCAACTCCCCACCCTCACTCCCCATCCCATCGCCTTTGCCTCAAACCCACTCCCCCACCCCCCCCCCCCCCCCCTTGCCTCTCCTCACCCCACCCTCACTCCCCATTTAGACCCTGTAAGTTTAGACAGAGTTTAAACACTGAGAATACAGTCTACTATAGCAATCATCTTCTTTTGCAATTACCACCACCCTTACTCCCCCCTACCAACACCCTGTAAGTTTAGACAGAGTTCAAAGACTGTGAATGCAGTCTGCTATGAGCAATCATCTTCAGTTGCACTGACCCAGTCGAGACTGAAGCATGGACGACAACTTTTCCATCAGTGGCTGAAGGGACTTAGACAGAGTCTTTGACTGTCAACATAAATAAAGACAAAACTCTGTATATATACATAATTTATATTCTTTGTGTCTATAATTAAATGCTCAATAAACTTAAGCTTTATTTATTTATTTTGTTCTTGATTTTATTTTTTAACGTTAGCAGTCTATTAGTTTTGGATTTCTGAAATGTTTGCAACAGTTCATGTGCACTATTAGTACAGAAAAGTTAACAGTTCATGAGCACTATTAGTACAGAAAAGTTAACAGTTCATGAGCACTATTAGTACAGAAAAGTTAACAGTTCATGAGCACTATAAGTACAGGAAAGATCCAACATATAGGCAATCACTTGAGTATCTATTACTTAAAATATCAAATAAATGCATAAGAATTTTTTTTTAAATCAAGAAAACACCTAAACGGCAGTGGAGACACAGGACAAGATAAAGTATACAGACGCACCTAAACCCCACCCACTTACACCAAACACTTACCTGTGGTGCAGTATTCATGATGAACGTCAGAAGTTCACACACACCAAACATAGTCCCATCCTGACAATAAGAGAGAAAATAACATGTCACTGCCAACGGCTTCTGTCGGTTGGCGAGGGAGGTGGATGAGATAAGTCAAAGTCAAAGTCAAATTTTATTTTCAGGGAACCCCATGGGGGTACATGAAAAGGAAACAAATTAATAAATACAAAAATACAAGAACAATAAAGAGAGGAATGCAGGTTATTCCATCAATACATACACACAAACCCGCTCCGTTGTAAAAATAAAATATCAAATAACTTGTTTTACAATGTGGAAATCAAATCTCCAAAATAATCGTTCTCGTTGTAAATGGCGTAACATTAAGTGTGGATAAAAAATAAAAAATAAAAAAACTACAATCTGCTGTGTAAATCATTATTTTTTTCTTGTTTTGTGCTGTGTTTGGTTTTTTTCCCTATCAACACCCGTTTAAAATTCTTTTGAAATATCCTTTATCAAGTGAATTAAATTTAACAATACTTTTTTATTTGTTGTTGAAAATAAAAGTTGAAATTTTATTACATTTGGATTTTTTCTATACTTGAGTGGGATACATTTTTTTTCTTAATTCGTTAAAGAAACTGCAGTTAAACACACAATGATATGATGACACAGAAATAAAGTATGCCACGCAAGTACAATTTTTTTATTTTTATTAAATTAAAAAAATAACATGTCACATCATTAAAACTAAACATAACAACCACAATAAAAGAGAAAATAACATGACACGTAAAAAACAATCATACAACATTAATAACAGAGAGAAAATAACATAACTTTTAAGACTCCCTCCTTTTGTGAGACCTCATTTCCTCAGATTCTTTTGACGTCTTAAAAGCTTGTTCCACTGTATCAAGATGACTATTCTTCATCAATGCTGCTGAGAGAGAAGGAGAGAAAGAAAGGAGAGAAACTCACACACACATACACTGACATATACATTGACACACACAAAATCACATGTTCAACAGGACAAGTAAAAGTTGATGTCTCACATTGCTGTTAGTGATGTACTTGGCAAGAAAGGCAAAGAGATCCCGGTAGGCAGGTACAACCCCCTTCCACAGCGCAGCTCCAAACTGCCGAATCAGCAGAATCAATATCCCCATCGGTCTCATCATCCCTTCCTCTGAAACACAAGCAAAACATGATGACTGACAACTTTGCCAGTACCTCGGACACAACAAGACCTCTTATTTTCTGACTATTTCCTGATGGTGTCGCTTAACTTACCTCCATCTTTGTTAAGACCCTCTACTATAAGACTCCCTCTCTGTTAAGACCCTCTACTATAAGACTCCCTCTCTGTTAAGACCCTCTACTATAAGACTCCCTCTCTGTCAAGACCCTCTACTATAAGACTCCCTCTCTGTCAAGACCCTCTACTATAAGACTCCCTTCTCTGTCAAGACCCTCTACTATAAGACTCCCTCTCTGTTAAGACCCTCTACTATAAGACTCCCTCTCTGTTAAGACCCTCTACTATAAGACTCCCTTCTCTGTCAAGACCCTCTACTATAAGACTCCCTTCTCTGTCAAGACCCTCTACTATAGGACTCCCTCTCTGTCAAGACCCTCTACTATAAGACTCCCTCTCTGTTAAGACCCTCTACTATAAGACTCCCTCTCTGTCAAGACCCTCTACTATAAGACTCCCTTCTCTGTCAAGACCCTCTACTATAAGACTCCCTTCTCTGTCAAGACCCTCTACTATAAGACTCCCTCTCTGTTAAGACCCTCTACTATAAGACTCCCTCTCTGTTAAGACCCTCTACTATAAGACTCCCTTCTCTGTCAAGACCCTCTACTATAAGACTCCCTCTCTGTTAAGACCCTCTACTATAAGACTCCCTCTCTGTTAAGACCCTCTACTATAAGACTCCCTCTCTGTTAAGACCCTCTACTATAAGACTCCCTCTCTGTTAAGACCCTCTACTATAAGACTCCCTCTCTGTTAAGACCCTCTACTATAAGACTCCCTCTCTGTTAAGACCCTCTACTATAAGACTCCCTCGACTATAAGACCTTTTTTCTGTGGTTTTTCTCAGGGTGTCACTAAGTTTACCTCTATCTTTCAGGCATGGAAATTGAAAAAAGTTAAGAAGGCTGAAAATGTGTAAGTATTCTCAAAGTCGACGGCGCAAAGCTCGTAGCCTTACTAGTGGGGTCCGGGGGCATGCCCCCCCCCCCCCCCCCCCCCCCGGAAAAACTGTTCTCCAAAGAACCCAAATTGTGCAATTTGGTGTCATCTGAGCTCCAAGTTTGCCATTAAATTCAGTTTTCAGAACCATTTGTGCTTTCCCCATTTATTTTTTCGGCGGACACTCTAGATTTTTCGGCGGAACACAAAAACAATTTCTGGGAAAATTTCCCATGCCTGAATTCTTTACAGACCTACATTTCTCACATTTCATTTTAAGAGGTCTTAATTAAAACAGAGGTACTAGCGCATCAGCGTATCAAGAAAGGAAAGTTTGATTCTGATTTCCCACAGACCCACCTTCAGGCTGAGAGATGAGGACTTGAACCAGAGTGGTCACACAGCCACAGTCCAACAACAACTGACCGCCGGGACGGGTGCACGCCACTCTGGCAACAAGGCGGTAAACATCTTGCTGAATCTCTCCGAGCGACTCTCTCTCATCTGCTGGCTCTTTCCTACGTAAACAAAGAATTATACACTTACATGTCTTGCAGAATTTCACACAAGGTCTTTTTTTCTTCTGCTGGTTCTTTCCTGGCGTAATGAACACAGAATAATACACTTTACATCTCATCGAATCACACTGCAACTCTTTTTCTTCTGCTGGTTCTTTCCTGGTGTAAACACAGAATTATACATTTTACATTTCCCTGAATCTCACATAGCGACTTTTTCTTCGTTACACACTTTACATTCCATTCCTCGTATCTAAAGACAACACAATTACATGAAAAATGATGACAACCTACATGCAGACTAATGCAAATTAACTGAGCCTCAAAGAATAATCCACAGAAGGAAGGCTAAAAAGTGTCAGTACCACCGCTAACCGCTGTAAAAGAGACAACATTGACATTAGCAGAAAAAGGTCACCCAAGCATGTACAAGGGAACCCCCTTTTAAGACAAAATTGTGTAAGACTCCCTCCCTTTTATTAGTTGTAAGACCCTGTATTGTCTGATTTTCTGTTCATAAACTCTATAAATGTACCCCCATGTTGATTTCCTCGATTTACTCAGATTTTTTTGACATCTTCAAAGGCTGTATCAATATATGACTATTCTTCTTCAATGATGCTGAGAAAGAGAGAGAGAGAAAGAACAGAGAGAAACTCACACACACACACACACACACACACACACACACACTCACTCTCACTCTCACTCACACTCACACTCACTCACTCACTCACTCACTCACACACACACACACACACACACACACACACTCACTCACTCACTCACACACACACACACACACACACACTCACTCACTCACACACACACACAGACACACACACACACAGACACACACACTCACTCACACACACACACTCTCACTCACTCACTCACTCACACACACACACACTCACTCACTCACTCACACACACACATAGACACACACAGACTCACACACACACACTCACACACACATTCACACACACACTGATGTTTGAATGTCTTATAAGGGGGTTCCACTGTACTGCATAAAGATATGTTTACCTGATGTCAGCCTTGATTATGCTCCACAGGCGAGGCACAACCTTTTTCATGTCAGGGAGGCATGCCTGCAACACGTTGAGTCACATGTGAACAGAATGAAAAAACAAGAAAGGTCAAGTTGTTGGAACGTCGTTATTGAGAAAAATACGTTAAAATCACAAATATATCGACCCAACGGTCTTTTAAGTGAACAGACAAACAATTAATCACACAAAAATTAGTTGATGGAATCAGTTTTCGCCCACTCGCCAGGAATTTGGGAACGTTGGCAGTCTCTTTGTTTTTGGATTTATTCACATGTAAACAGGTTAGTGCATAATTTAAAGTTTCAAAAGTAAACTTTGATTTAGTTAATATACTTACCAACTCACATAGATAGCAATAACTTCATTTTGTTGCTAAGGTATTGAAGCACTCATCCGTGGTAACACAGAAGGTAACTCTTAAAAACAAACTCTACACCATATAAGGCATGGTCCATGGTAGTTACCTCCCCCACCGGCGTCTGTTGCAATAATCCAAAGGTGCTCCCGAAAGCGATTTTTTGGATATTTTTTTAATGGTCTACAATTTTTTTTCTTCTTTGTAGAGGTGGTGGAAGTTTTGAGTGCCTTCAAAAAGACAGGCATTTTTAGATACCCCTACATGTTTAAACCATGCAAAACTAACTTTCAAGTGTCAAGAATGTACTTTAATGAATGTTCATGTTGTTGTCTATTCATTTTTGTACAAAAAAATATGTATTATACTAAGATAGATAGGACATATTTCTTTCTGAATTAATTTAAAAATCAAAGACACGTTTTTGGTACATTTTTGAAAAACGCCCGGATATGAACAAGAGCCTTTGTTTTGGTGATCTAAACGGAACAGTGCGAGTCAGAAAAGCTTTCAAAACTCGAAATGGTCCATTGGTTAATTATGGCTCTAACGGAGCCGAAATATTGCTCAGCGGTTTGAATTGTATTATCTGAGCTGGTTTATCCGGTTTCTGCTTATTTGCGAGAAAATGTGAACGAAACCTAAGCGCCATAGATCCGTAGTTCTCCAAAGAGATGTCTATAGCCAAAACCAGACAGACAATGCACTTACTCCCACTTCTAGAAGAAGCTAGTAGAGTAAGCATGACCACTTTCCGTGTTAGATTAGCAAGGCTAGTTTTTGTAACTCCTCAAAGAATCCGATCTCAAATACTCCAAAACTAGGAGCAAATCCCAAGTCGGGACGGGAGATTTGTTTTCAGCAAACCGAAGGGAGGCTCCCTAAATCACGCTGGCGATAACGCCCCCAAGTGAAATAGTGTGACCTAGCTGTTTCAGTGTAACTGATATCGCGTATCGTCTTACTTCAAAGAAGTAGGGGAAAATTCCATGGCCGGAAAGCCAGGATAGGTGGTTCGCCACCTGCATTGAACGGGAAGAAGTGGAGTTCTTTCCGTTAACATTACGCCATTTGGTCCAAGCCAGCCAATGTGACGTGTAAATCGAAGACGTTGAACCCCTATGGGATCTCTGGACCAAATCCAGAGTTGAGGCCAAAGCCCCTGAGTGTCTCAATGATTCCCGTACAATTGCCACCCATGTAGCTCGAGCGGAAAACGGGGGCCCTCTTGCCAGCCTTAGAAGGTCTGGAAACCAAGGTTGAAAGAGCCCCTACGGTGCGACCGGCAGGCCGCTCAAACTAATTTCGAGAGCGTTGATCTTCCATGCTTCGAGGTCCGGGAACGGGGAGACAAACATCGGCAGACGGCGATAGTACCGCGTGGCAAATAAGTCTATCAGCGGCTTCTCCACATGCGCCCGGAGGCGTAGAAGCGCGTGGTGAGATAGAGTCCATACTGTGTGGACAATCTTGGCCGACCGACTTAGATAGTCCGCCATCCCATTCAGCCTCCTAGAAGGTACTTCACTGATAATAAGATCTCGTAGTGGTAACACCACATCTGAATCTCGCAAGCTCGATGTGAAAGCGATAGTGAGTGAGAGAGCGCCCCTGCTTGTTGAGATAAGACGCCACTGTGGTGTTGTCTGATTGTATCAACACATGTTCTACCCTGACAAGGGGAAGGAATTCCATAAGAGACAGAAAAACTGCTTCCATCTCTAGCATGTTGATGTGCCAAGAGGCCTGCGCCAGCGTCCACTGACCGAAAGTCATGTGGTCGTCTATATGAGCCCCCCACCCCATGAGAGATGCGTCCGTGAAGAGGAGCTTCAATGGTGGAGGGAGAATCAATGGGAACGCCTTGCATGAGCAATGGCGTGAGTATCCATTGTTTGGTCGTGTCTGTGAACCAGTCGTGAAAAGACACTAACATGTTCCAGCCCTGCAATTCTGGCTTCCACCTGGAGTTCAGGGCTTCTTGAAGGGCCGCTTGTACAGACTCACCTAAAGGGATCAAAGCGGCCATGGATTCCAATTGACTTAGAATCGAAGTCAGCGCCCTGACTGAGGCTCATGAAAAAATAAAATAAACAAAAATAAAATGTAGCCACTTCCGATCTATTTTGTGTATCAAATTGTGGAAGTAAGCGTCGGTTTGGTCAATGAAAGTGACCCAATAAGAAGGCCTAAGTGCCTCCCTCAATGAAAGTGGGTGTCTCCCTTGTAAACCTTCTCTTTCTAAGAAAAGGTTTAAATGAGACAGATCTAGAACCGGACGCTATGCCCCCGAGGCTTTTGGAATGACAAACAGAATTCCACAGCCACAGCTCTCCTCTGAAGCAGAAGAGAGACCCCGGCCTGTAATAGAATCCCTGGCTTCTACTCTGGCCGGAAACGAAAAGCAGGGGGAGTTCTGGTCAATGTGCTCTGTGCGTGCTCCATAGGAAGCTCTGACCAGGGGAGCGTCATTGAGGGTTAGGCTTACGGCCTGGCCCCCGCTCTCCGAAAGAGGGCTAGTTATTGGGGAAGATTCGAGCCTGAATCTTATCCCGAGAAGACGAACCAGACTTCGAACTCTGGCCAGTGTTAGCTGACGCCAAGAACGAAGGAGCGGGAGGTCCGCTGCATTTGGTTTGTTTCTTAAAAATGCCAACTCCGAAAGCTTAACAGACTGTAAGTCTTTGGCCTGGTAGGGCTGCTAATGCAGTGCGTCCAGCAGATCATGTTCGAGAAGAGAACCTTCGAGAAAGGAAGCGATTAAAGTCTCGCCGAAAGAACCATTCGTTCAGCTGAGACCTTCTCCCAAGCGGCGAACAGCAAAGCTACATCCTTTGGCTCTGCGTCCTGAAGGAACACAAAGGGATCCAGTGAGGACGTAAATGCACGAGAGAGATAACGAATCAAAGTCTCAGACAAAGACGATAATTCTAAAGAAGTGCGGCCGCATTCTTCCACAGCCCGGAGATCCTTGTCCTTGCAAAACAGACAGTTTCTCCTTGCTATAACGATCCTGAAGGATGTTCGTCAAATCCGGTGTAACCGTAAGCGTCCTGCCTGAACGTAAAAGGATCCAGTGAGGACGTAACCGCACGAGAGAGAGAGAGCGAATCAGCATCTCCGTCAAAGACGATAACTCCAAAGAAGAGCGGCTGCATTCTTCCACTGCAATGAGATCCCTTTTCTTGCAAACGGAAAGTTTCTCCTTTCTATATACAGTGGTACTCCCGACGAACGACCCCCCCATCAGAGACCCTCTCCCTTCTCAGACCTCATTCTTGCTGACGGATTAGTTTTGCTATATAAATCACCCCCATGGCCGACTCCCCCCAGAACCCGATTTGCGACCGACTAGTTGTTACAATTTGCGACCTTGTAACGACATTTTCAAATCAAAACCTAACAAAAAATCGTAACGTTTTGCTTGAATCTCTGAAAAAAGATCGCAAAAATCACTCGGCCGGAAATATAACAGACGACGCGTTTAGGTCTCGATTGCGCATGTCCAGCGTTCACAATTTTACGATCCCAACATGCCCTTTTCTTTGTCCACTTCCTTTCGAAAAATCAACAAACACACGCGCGAGCATCAACAATCTTCTTCTTCGACCATGGCTTCGAACTCTCCTTCAACTTCAAACGCTCAATCGCGCGAAAAGAAGAGGAAAATTTTGACTCTGGAACAGAGGATGGAAGTGGTGAAACGGAGCCGTAAGGGCGAAACGGCAATTTCGATCGCGCGGTCGTTTGAGGTAGGAAAAACTCAGATTCAATCGATCGTCAGCGACCAAGAAAACGTGGTCAATCGATGGGAGACTGGCGAAAATTGTGACCGCAAATACTCCAAGGCAAGGAAATGTATTTATGGTGACCTCAACGAACGCGTTTGGAGTTGGTTTTGTCTTTTTCTGACCTGACCTCACCCCCCATGTAAGACCCCCCCCCTTTTAAGACCTAAATTTGTCAGATTTTGGGAGGTCTTACATGGGGAGTACCACTGTATAACCATCCTGCCGAATGCTTGCCAAGTCCGGTGTAACCGGAAATGGTACCGTGGGCAGGGCAAAGGGAGTGATCAAGCTCTTGAAATTGGCAGTAAGCCGAAGCATCCAGTTAGTGTTCAATGAGTGATGAGCCACTTGTCCAGATGACGCGAGCCACGGCAAAGCCGCAGCAGGAGCTTCATCATGCGCTGCCAACGAAGGAAGTAGTGGAACAGAAACATCGTTTGAGAAAAATCTCGCAAGTGTAAAAGCCACCAAGGGAGACTCCAAGAACTTAAAGTTCAAAGATTGTTCCTGAGAAGGAGCAAATCAGCCAAAGCTGAGGGTGGAGGAACAGCAGATGACGATGCTACAGCTACCCCCTCAGGGAAATAGCATGTAGTAACCTCTGCTGCTAATGCCAACAAAGATGGCAGCTTAGCCGGAAGTCGAAAAGGGGCATCTGCCTCAGAAGCTTCATCTTCCATATCCTCTTCATCCTGTTCCGGAGTGTCCCAATGACCATCGAATGGATGAGATCCGGAAAACATCCCCGCAGAGGCAACATCGGCCAAAACCGGAAAATGTTGGGAAAAAAACCCGGAAGTTGGAAGCCCTTGACCGAAACCTCCAACCACCTGCCTCATTCCAGCTGAAACACTGGAAGCGGAAGTGGATGCAGCCTGTGCAACAGCAGCGGAAGCTGCAAAAGCGGAACCGGAAGCCAAAGGCTGATGAGTGCCAACCGCCAACAGGGAAGTGTTATCTGCGGAAGGCAATACCATCCTGCCACCGGAAGCCGCAGCCGCGGAAGCGGAACCGGCAGTGAATTGGTAAGCATCAGCATCAACCGGATCGAACGAATGGCGACCGGAAGACCCTGTTGTCCTACTACCGGAAGTAGCGGACACATGCTCTTCACACCCCAGCCTGTACCACGGAGGGGTATGCGACTGACGTGAGGAATGAACCTTTTGCCTGGTGTGAACTTCCGCTAAAGCGGAAACCGTTGCCGCAGGAGGTGTTCTTGGCGAAGTACGCAAACCTGCTTCGCCAAGAACACCTCCTGCCGACGCGTAAGCGCCAAGAGGACCAGGAGGTGCTGATGTCTGAAAATCAGACAAAAATTTGTCGAAAGGAACACCTGACGACGAGTCCAACACCACTGTTGGTTCTGCAACCACGTCGGCAGACGTAATGGTTGCAGCCGGCTCTGAACGAACCCGCGCGAGAGACTTTGCGTTACCAAAACCTGATGCAGGTTTGCGTGCTTCGCCAAGGCAAACACCGCCCGCGACGCCAAAGCGCCGAGAGGACTGGGCGGTGCTGATGTCTGACAGGCAGACAAAAGTTCGTTGACAGGAAACCTGACTACGACCTAAACGCATCTGTCGGCTCTGCAACAACGTCGGAAGACGTAATGGTTGCAGAAGGTTCGTAACGAACCCGTGCGAGCGACCGTGCGTTACCTACTCCGGAAGGGAGCAGCAGAGAAGCCTAACTTGCTCTTTGTTTACAATCAGCAGTTAACATGTCCTGAACCTCAGAATAAACAATGACAAAAAGATCCTCTCGCTTAACTTCATTATGGTTGTAACACCTGTGGTTATTAACCGAAGCTGAAATGTCAACTGAGGGAGAAGCGTTATCTATCAACAATAGAATAGAATCGAAAATTTTTAATTAAATTTTCATTTGATTAATATACTTACCCGAGTCACATATTTAGCATTGACGCAGTCGATAGCTAAGGTGTCTGAAACGCTATCCCGCCTATAGTCTAAGGGAAGCAACCCAAGCTAAAAAAGTAGCAAGCTTGCTACCCTGGGTTGCCTCCCGTAGCGTATCACCCCACAGATCTCGTACCTGGTACGAGACACCCTCATTCGACTTCTAGAATACAAAGAAACTAAAAGCGGGGAAGGTGGGAGGGAATTACCTATGTGACTCGGGTAAGTATATTAATCAAATGAAAATTTAATTAAAAATTTTCGATTAAATTACATATTCTTACTCCGAGTCACATATTTAGCAGATAACTCCAACAAGGTGGTGGGTAAGATCAAAAAGTTCAAACTCACTCTAAAGTTCTGGAGAGACAAAAACCAGCTGCCGCCAAGGAAGGAATGGGCCGAGACCCATCCTGACAGAGGGCAGCAATGTCTGCAGAACCTGATAAGACAAAATCCTAGCGCTAGAAGCTGTGCGCAGGACATCATCCAAACCTCATAGGCCAAAAAGGCCAAGGAGGAGGCCCAGGCCCTGGAAAAGAGCTCGGGCCGAGCCGAGGGAAAGATAGCCTAAAGCTATGACAAGGCGGAGGGAAAGAAAATCCCTTGCCAAGAAACTGGCCCACTGCCAAAAGTCAGGAAAGGATCCTGTGAGAAAGAAACCACTGACTCACTCTAAACCCTTGCCAGGAACTGGCCCACTGCCAAAGGACAGAAACCGACCGAGAACCACCCTGATTGACAGCCGAGATGTCTCTCAGGCAAGAAATGCAAAAGACAACATCAGAGAGCCAGTAAGCTGTGCCCAGCACTTCTTCCAATCTTCTGAACCGTAAAACAGTCCGGAAAAGGACCCCAGTCTTGGATAAACCCGACCAAGTAGAGGGAAGGACAAGCTGCCCCCCCCCCCTTAAATTGGAAGGAAATGCTAATGGCCTGGAAAAGATCCGTGCGTAAGGTTGCCGGCTAAGCCCTGAAAAGGACCAACCCTCACGGAGACCATAAGGCAAACATGCCAAAGTAAGAAAACTTTGGGATGGAGTGAGGCCCAAAAGGCCCTTGAGAGAACAGTCAGCTCCAGAAGAGTGACCAAACTCCAAACTGGAAAGAGAGAGACGCCTGAGTACCAAGTACCAGAGTCCAACTCAATGAGCAAAACTCAAGGAAGACGGTCACCAGTCGTCCCCTGCCCATCCCTGCGAAAGCAGAGAGAGGGGTAAAAAAAAGAGGACGAAGCGACCTAAGGTAGTGCGTAAGCACCGGAAATGCGGACCCGCAGTGGCCAAATCCTAATGTGACCGGAGACCGGAAACAAAATGACAAAAGCCAGCGTGTTCGCAGAGCAGACTGCTTGTAGGTAATTGAAAAAGAATCAAAAAAACCCGAAACAGAAAGAACGAGGCTGGTAAGAAAGACGAAAAACCGTAAAGCGAACCAGCCGTCAGACTCCCGATTTGTTTGTTTGTTTATTTGTTGCTTAACGTCCAGCCGACTACGCAGAGCCATATCAGGACGAGGAAGGGGGGGATGAAGGGGGCCACTTGTCAAGCGATTCCTGTTTACAAATGCACTAACCCATCACCCGTGTCCCAGCAGGCTTTAGTAAAACTAAATTAATACCTACTGGAAGATTACCAGTTTCCAGTATGTTAAAATAGGCTTAACCTATCTACTGCTGGACTTACATCAGAACACTAACAGATTAAACTATACATGAATCGCGAGACAAGCGGCAAGAGAAGAGATTTTTGGAAAAAATACAGGTGAATGAGCAAGAAGGCAGAAAAAAGAAAAGAATTCATGAAGAAAAAGAGAGCATGACAGGAAAGAGGAACCAAAAATCTACCTAACAGCAAACTAGAAAGCTCCTGCGGTTCCAAAAACAGGAGGGGCCTTTAATTTCATAACCGCAGTGCCCCACTGCGGGAGTCAGACTCCCGAGACCAGAGTTCTCAGGAGAAAAAAGTAATAGTCATAGGTGCAAGTGAAAAAGGGGTGACCAGGCCGGAAGCCCAACCCAGCAGAAATCGTCCCAACTCACATCCTGCAAGCATGATGTAGCAGAGGAAGAGACGAAATCCGCAGTCACAAGAACCAAATTGCCAAAGTCGCAACACGACAGGCAGGAGACTATAACACAGGCTAAGGCCGAGAGCCTTGCTGCCCGTAGGCCGGCCATTGCACCAAAGTACCCAAAGTACACAGGCACAATAAGAAACCAAAAGTTTCGGCCGCCGAAAAAGATGCTGGCCTAGAGGCCAGCACCGAGAAAACTGGAACATTAGCTAGACCTCTGCCCACAAAAGGGAGGAGTAGCCAAAAAACCTGAGAAAAAGTGACAAGCCAAGAATGACTTCTCAAACATGCATTGCCCAGACAATGCGCCCTCAGGAAAATCTGAATGCTACTTCTGAGGCCAACTCACGTGAACCTTAAGTTTGGACGAAACACCAGAACGCGTCTGAACGCTAGAGAAAGACAAAGTCAGACTCGGCGAAAGACAAACCTGGACCAAGTCCAGAAGCTCGTGGCAAAGAGAAAACGGGGAAGCCCAAAGGCAGAAACCCCCCTTTCAACGGAAATCGACCTCTCAGCACCCATACGCTGGGAAAAAGAAAGAATGTCGAAGCCCGAAGCCACAAGCACAAGGAAAGCAACAACCACCACCGCCAACGGATGAAATGGCTGTTGCTCCAGCCGAGGCTAAAACCCCGAAGCCCTAAGGCCAGCTGTTGTTTCAAAAACCCAGCGTACCTATGACGGCTGTGAAAGAAACAATCTCACCTGAGCTGAGGACTTAGGCCGCTTAGGCTGAGTCTGCTTAGGCATAGCCTGCTTAGGAGCTGCCTGCTTTTGCTGCTTTCGGATTGAAGCTCAAAAGAAGGGAACCGCTGTTCTCTGTTGGTCTCAATCCCCTGCTTCTGGCATGAGAGGCCAGGCTGCCGGAGAGAGACCGTCCACCAAGGATGACGATCTGAGAATGTTCCTTGTCGACTCCTCAGAAAACCGGGAGTGGGCAAGAAACAAGTCCCTTCTGCACGAGACCGCATGGAAATAGTGCAGAGAGGACAGCCTCATCTGTGCCTCGTTCACCCTTGTAAGTGTGGAGAGGAGTGAGACACTTCCTCCGCGTCCTGCTCTTTACTAAGGGTAAAGGGCGCCAAGGAATCTGCCAGAGCGCGAGAAAGCGCCCGCAGGAGAGTCTCGGAAATGGAACTGAGTTCCAAAAGTTGTCAGCCCCCCTTCCTCAGAGAATAGGAGATTCTGCCCATAGAACGGCAGAACCGAATCCTTCCTCAACGGCTTCGTAAGAAGCGAAAGAAGTTCCGGCGTGACCGGAAACGGTGCACGCGGACGGGGAAAGGCCAACAGGAGGCTTCGAGACGACCTTGGCCAAGGCAACTTCCTCTGATCCGCTAAGGGCACGAAGGAGGAAGCCTGCGCAGGAGCGGCAAGGTATTCCGATGCCAGCTCCGAAGCTGAACCCTGAGGAACCAGCAACGAAACCGACGCCGGAGGCAACCCCCTGTCGAAGAGGGGGGGCTTGGCGAAAAGGCAAAAAGGGCGAAAAGCTACTAAGGGTGATTCTTCAAACCAGAAGTAGCTGCTTCCTCTTTGCCAACCTGAAGTCCTTCCTGTTGGCAATCGATTGTGCTCATTCCCTAACTGAGAGGAGGATGAGAGGAATCAAAAACCAAGGAAAGTGGGAGAGAGGAGCTAGCGGCCACCACCGGAGTGTGTGGATGCTGCTGTCCCAACAGAGGCAAGAAGCCTGTATGCCCATAGGGCAAGCCTTGTTCGAAATTCACCGGCGACCAAACGGAAGCAGCGGGAACTGAACCGGAAAATCCGGGAGGAGCCGGAAGTGCGGCAGCAACAGCAGCGCTATGCCAAAGCTGGCGCTGAGCCACCTACGAGCTGAAGCTCGGAACCCAAAGGTAGGCCGTAGGCCAGAACCGGAAGTGACAGTAACCTGTGCACTACCCGCTTGACCTACCTTCCTGCCAAGGCCGGAAGCGAAGCTGCCGGGAATGGCTGCCGTGCAAAGGGCAAAGCTCAAACCGGAAAGGGCCATGGGCTGCCCACACACCGATGAACTAACATTTCCAGCCGGAGCCGGAAGAGAAGCTGTCGCGGACGACTGCTTACGTATAGCGCAGCTCAAGCCGAATGGGATCATTATTTGTCCGCTTTCCAACGAGGCACTACTTCCGTGAACCGGAAGTGCAGCTGTCGCGTACGACTGCCGACGTAAGGCAAGGCTCGAACCGGACGTGACAGTAGCCTGTGCACTAACCAGTGAACCTACACTTCCGGCCGGAACCGGAAGAACAGCTGTCGCGGGCGACTGCTGCCGTAGGGCAAGGCTCGAACCGGACGTGACAGTAGTCTGTGCACTAGCCGGTGAACCTCTTACTTCCGGCCGGAGCCGGAAGCAGCTGTCGCGGACGACTGCTGACGTACGTCGAAGCTCGGACCGGACGTGACAGTAGCCTGTGCACTAGCCAGTGAACCTCTTACTTCCGGCCGGAGCCGGAAGCAGCTGTCGCGGACGACTGCTGACGTAAGTCGAAGCTCGAACCGGACGTGACAGTAGCCTGTGCACTAGCCAGTGAACCTCTTACTTCCTGCCGGAGCCGGAAGCAGCTGTCGCGGACGACTGCTGACGTATGTCGAAGCTCGAACCGGACGTGACAGTAGCCTGTGCACTAGCCAGTGAACCTCTTACTTCCGGTCGGAGCCGGAAGCAGCTGTCGCGGACGACTGCTGACGTAAGTCGAAGCTCGAACCGGACGTGACAGTAGCCTGTGCACTAGCCAGTGAACCTCTTACTTCCGGCCGGAGCCGGAAGCAGCTGTCGCGGACGACTGCTGACGTAAGTCGAAGCTCGAACCGGACGTGACAGCAGCCTGTGCACTAGCCGGTGAACCTCTTACTTCCGGCCGAAACTGGAAGCAGCTGTCGCGGACGACTGCTGACGTAAAGCGCAGCTCGAACCGGAGGGGACCATGGTCTGTCCGCAACCAGTGAACCACTACTTCCGGGAACCGGAAGTGCAGCTGCCGAAGACGGCTGCTGCGAGCACATACCTTGTACTGGCCGCGTCCCCGAAGGGACACGCTCAGGTGCACTCCCGCAAGCGGAAGCCACTGAGGCCGGCCACGAAGGGAAGCTTGTCGCAGCGAGTGGAATCCAGAGACAACACGAGCGCCAGTAGACTGGGCCGACGCTCCGGAAACGCAAGTGAGCGACAAGGACCCGGGTAAAAAACGTCCGGAATCCGAAGCTGCCGTCGTCACCCTCGAAGCCACCAAGCAAGGGACGCCCGCCCCCAGAAGTACGGATCTCTGTAAGCAAAGAAGCAATAAGACTAGCCACCAGAGCGCTAGGCTCTGGTGTCAACAAAGGGGGAGAAACGGCCGCACAAGCGGCCGAAACTGACGTCTGAGAGACAGACGGAGTCTCTTCCGGCGCCGAAAAAGGCACAGAAAAGACCGAATTAGTCTTAGGATCAGAAACATGTACCATGGGGCTATTGGCATAAGACGAGGAAGCCCCCCCCACCCCCCCGTCTTTTCTCACTAAACGCCCAGCCGGCGACGTGAGAAAGAAATCTACTGAAAAGTAACAAGTCTCGAGGACGTAGGCTTCAGCAGAACCGGAACTAGCAGCAAACAAGCCACAAAAGTAGCTACAAAAACATGCTACTGGCAAAATGTTCAAAGTCCGAGCACGGACCCAAACAGGCATACCAGTCTAACCGGAAGTGCAGCTGCCGAAAACATAAGCTGACAAGAGGTAAACAAAGACTACTGAAAATTGAACTAAGTCCGGAACGGACCTAAAAATCAGCAGAATAATCAACTAGCAAAATAATAATAGCTTCGTAAGAAGCTAAATAACAGCCTACCAAGGTAGTTTACATTCCTAGAAAGGACGTAAACATCTCGATAGCACAACATGCTAGGATAAAGGACGACTACCAAAAGGCGGCCGCCGAATACAACTACTGTAGAATTCTAAGTCCAGAACGGAAGAAGAATCCTAGTAGAAAATAAACTTAGCACTAGCGCAGTAGCCGCTAAAGCAGCTAAAACTAACAGCCTACCAAGATAGTAAAGCGACCGGGCACGGACGAAAAACTACTCAGTAGAAACACAGCGTGCTAGCGAAAAATGGCTCCAACTGGAGGCCAACAAAACAACTACTGTAAAATCGAAGTCCAGAGCGGACAAGAAATTCAGCAGAAAAATTATTTACTAGCAAGAAAAAGATACCTACAAGGCATCTAAAACTAACTTCCTACCGAGTAAGCTCACCGTCCGAGCACGGACGAAAACCAACTCAGTAGAAACACCACGTGCTAGCAAAAAATGGCCACCAAAATGGCGACCAACGCAACTAGAAACCGCTGAAGAAACTTCTGAGTCCAGAGGACGTAAGCAATTTCCAGCAGAATCAAATACAATGTCAAAATAAAATAAGGAACAATCTCACCAACTGGAAACAGCTAGGAGAAGACGGGAGGCCGAGGCCGGAGGGTGTCAGGCTGACAAAACGAAACGGCCTCGGAGCATAGCGCAAAAAACGACCTTATCTCTCTGGCTGAAAGGAGTCGAATGGCGTGATACGCTACGGGAGGCAACCCAGGGTATCAAGCTTGCTACTTTTTTAGCTTGGGTTGCTTCCCTTAGACTATAGGCGGGATAGCGTTTCAGACACCTTAGCTATCGACTGCGTCAATGCTAAATATGTGACTCGGAGTAAGAATATGTAATTTAATGCTGCTTATCAGGTTAAAGTCCCAAACCGAAGACGGCTTCTCGCTAAGGAACCTTTTAGAACTTTGAGACCTATGAGTAGTAGAAGAAGTTCGAGGTTTAGCGCCAGCTTTAACCGTTTTGCCCAATTGAGAAACAGGTGAGTAAGTCTGCTTGGCAGAGCTCTTAGTTTTCTCTTTATGTCCAGGTTGTCGGCCATTTTGAAAGTAAAAAATGGCGGACCACTGTTACAAAAGACAAGTGGCAAAACTTTCAAAAACGCTAAGAAATCTTCTTGTTATACAAAAAAGGAACGCTCTCACCGATTCCTGAAGAAGTGAAGAAGGACGTTGATATGTTACCAAGATTCGATGGCCTTCCCTGAAAGATAGGCCGATGGCTTAAGAAAAAGCCTGAGCACCTCAAACACGTCATGCAACGTGGGTTGAAGGAAAAGGAATGAGTGTCACCGGTGTATGTCCGGCGCATGCGCAGGACGCCGTGGACTAACTGGGGAGGTAACTACCATGGACCATGCCTTATATGGTGTAGAGTTTGTTTTTAAGAGTTACCTCCTGTGTTACCACGGATGAGTGCTTCAATACCTTAGCAACAAAATGAAGTTATTGCTATCTATGTGAGTTGGGTAAGAATATGTAATTAAATTGTAACACACACACACAATACGGAACACACATGCACTAATAAGTGAGGGTCTAAAACTACAACTGCCTTTTCTTCTTCTTCTTCATAAATGACTTTAAACGCGTATGGCACATTTTTTCAATGGAGAAAGGGGAATTGAATTGAATTGAATTGAAATTTATTTTACGAGGGTGACAGAATAAGCAATGTATACATGCTTTTTTTCATCCCTCGCCCATTGAGGGGTAACAAACAAGAAGAAATAAAAGATAAGTTTAACTATAGTACAAATGACATATTTACCATAATTAACATGTCAAGCAACCAATAAGACATTTTAAGATACATTGTGATTCTTTAGCAATGCTTGAAAATTATATCTAACAGAGAAATATGTGTTTGTATATAAAAAAAATAAAATAATGAAATAAATAAATAAAAAAATATCCTTTATAAATTATATTATGAATGAGGGAAAGAGGGGGGTTACTGAGCAGAGGTGCACGAGAACGTTACCGACCGGGTGGGAGCCAACCGCTAGTGTTGGATTGGTTGAAATTGAGATTTGTTGTGATTTCAATGAATCAGGCCCCGCGGTTTGTTCTCACCCGTCTGGGTGGCACCCACTATCACTTCGTGCACCTCAACCCAACAGCAGGGCTAACACCCAAAAAAGTGAAAAACCTGAAAGGCCAGGGTCCACGGCAGCGCCCCCCAGAAGATGAGGCTTTTTTAAAAATTATATTTTAGGGACAAAGAACAGCCTCTCCTGGTACCAAAATGTATGTTAATAAATTATAAAATAATACACATTTTGCCCCCACCAACCATCCAAACAAACAAAAATGTTTTTGATTTCAAGTTTTACTTTAAGAAACTGGAATTTAAAAGTTTTCAAAAACCGGATTTCCGGCGATAACCGGAAGGGTGTTAGCCCTGCAACAGTAAAAAAATAACCTGTACCACTTGAGGGTCTTCCAGCAGCGCCAGCAGAACATTGACGGCCACCGACTTGAACACCAGCGCTGTGCAGCCTTCGGGCGTCGTGTCTGCAGCAATAAACAACATCATACACCTTTTTACAGTGGAACCCTGCTTTAAAGACGTCTCCCGTGCATTGTATTCAATTGTTTCTGTGTCTGTATTTTGTTCAAAAGACTCATAAGAACAGTCAATTATTTCTCAAGCTATGACCAAGTGGTTGGTCTGAAGAACATGTACAGTGGAACTCCCCTCTTAACACTTTCTACTCCACCCATGTTGACCAAGTTATTTTTTTAGCCGAGACCAGCTGTGCTGCAGCAGGTCACTCAGAATTGTAGTAGCTGAGTAGAAAATTTGTGTATCAACACACTGGAATGCAGGCGTTAGATGGACGTTACCGGAAGCGACTGAAGCTAACCGTCTGAGCGGATATATCCGTAACTGGTCAGATAGAGCCATATGAGTGGCTACGGATATATCCGTACCGGGGAGACAATGAGTTATAACCCCCCCGATTTCAGCCTGTTATCCCATATTTTCTTTTGATTACCTCTGTAAATGTACCCTTATTTCAAGATTTAGACCTGCCTCTTTTTTTTCTCTCCAGATTTTTAGAGATCTTCAATTTGTTTAAAATGGGTTCCACGGTAAAATGTACCTGTTCGAAGCAATCTGACAAAGAATGAGATTCCAGCAGCATTCAAGATCTGCTTTCTATCTTCTGTGGAGCACTCTCCTGGTTTCACACTTTTTGACACCTGAAACAACAAAGACAGCACATTTGACGATTTGTACGGATACATGCATAATTTAAATATGGCCGACCAGTGTGGCAAACATAATGCACTCAAGTATATACTTGGAGACAAAGAATGAAAGATGGTCAAACACCAGTGAGTTAAAGCTAAGTTAATAAATTGATACATCTGCTATGCCGTGACACTTACAAGGACAGCAAAAGCATGACAGAGAAACACTGCTGTCACTGTCAGACATGAGAAGACGGTGAGTGCTTAAATTAACACAAGAGAGTTCCCTTGTATAATTTGCATTGTTGATTCACGTTGCACTAGGACTTGACACTGGTACTGTTAAGGCCAAACAAAAATATGTGTTGGTTTAGGATAACCAAACCGACCCTATTTTTTCCCGCCGACCCTAAATCAGTTTTTTTCATATCTCAAAACAAAACAAAAAACTGTTGGCACATTTTGCGAACCATACAGAGCGAGACTAAGGGAAAGTAACCTCCTTTTAACTCGACTAAATCATTCTTTTTTTTTTACTGACCCTATCTTTTTTGGTCACGTTACCATAAGCCAACATTTTTGTGTGTGCCTAATGTTGTGATTTATTGAAACGCCCGACACAGCACCTCCCTGAACAGTGAACTGTTCTGAACTGTCATGGATGGACAGGCTAACAGCTGTTGGCTGTCTGTAACAATAGGCCCAACAAATCAAATGCTGTCAGAATAAATTGCCGATCTCATCTGATCTGACAGTGTAGGATGCAATAATGAAAAATAACTTTCATCAGGCCAGTTATATTTGGCCAAATAAAATATATATATATGTTGGTTTAAGGTAACCTGACCGACCCTATCCAGGTTTCCCAATTGCTTCGTTTCCGGCCGATTTATGTGGAGCACATGATGCGCACAATAAATATTGGCGGTCTAGAAGTGTCGTCTGCGCAATGATCGCGGCGGCTTTCTTGACCGCCAAGGATGACCACGCACGTTGTGTGATGTCATTCGTTAGACCTCAATTTTTGCCCCCCCGACCCTAAAACTTTTTTTCATTGCTCAAAAAAACTTAACTTTTGGCACATTTTGCGAATCGAATAAATAGCAAAAAAATCCAAAAAAGCTGACCTACCAACCCTTTCTTTTTTGGTCACGTTACCCTACACCAATTATTTGTATTTGGCCTTGTTTGCCAAACACTCAGCAAATCTTGAGAACTCAGCGGAAGCATGAAATTGAAACTTGCAAGGAGCTTTCCCTGCGTCAGAATGTGAGCCATCACACTGAATAATTTAAAGCCCCAGAACTGGCCCTCTTTAATTATCTATGTCACATTCCTTCAATCGAGTTCAGGTAATCTTGAACTTTAGCGTGTTAAATTCATAGCTCATAAAATTTTCAGAGGCATTTAAGTCTCCAAATTTGTAGAATCTGCACTTGTAATCATAACAAGTCATTTTAGATCCCTTTGAAGTTACGGAATGAACTCTGATGAACTGTACGAATGCATTTCATTTACATGGGTCAAAGAAGGAATTATCCGTGTGAGCGAACAAGGGAGACAACTCTTTCGTGTAAAAGATGTCCCATGGTTGACGATGTACGCCATTTTCGGTGCATTTTCGTCGATTGAACAACCAAATTAATTAATTATGCTTAAGTTTGAAGTTCAATCCGTCAATTAATTTCACGACAAATGTTCTTTGGCTTGCTTACAGTTACATGGACTTGTATCAAAAATAAGTCAAGAATGTCACTGGATTCTGAGCTATGAATTTAACACGCTAAAGTTCAAGATTACCCGAGTTCAGCTATTTTAGGAGTATGCTACGGCATTTGCCAACACAAAATAAACTAATGACACAAAGCATTTACAGTTTACACAGTGTGACAGTCTCTCGTCAGCTGTACGTTGTGGTTGCGTTTTGTAGAAGTTAGAACTGAACATAACTTAATAATAACAATAATAAAACGCCCACCACAAGCAACGCGGCGAACTTTTCAGTGTCTGTTTGTGCGTTGTGTAGAACATGAAGACACAGTTTGAGTGTCGACTCTGAACCTGTTAAACTTTCTCCTGCCTCCATGCCTTCCATGCCCGCCATGTTTGTCTCTGGACTTTGGTAAGAGTAGCTTCCCCTGACTGTCGAATGTCTGAAAGCACGAATCTAGCAGAACATATCAAACCAATTCCTTTATAATCGTTTAACCAGAGAGAAATTGCGGACAAACACTCAAGTACTCAATGGCAAAAAACCGTAGGGCTTTTAATACCAATTTTACTACTGAAATTGCCATCCTAGCATATATACACGTCATGGCCCAAATAGACAGTCTGGGGACAGAAAAACCAAGCAAGTTAGCATAGCATAGGACTGAAAAGCCACTGGGTAATTTGACCACGAGTAACGATGCCTCAGCTCAGTCGCGAAGTGAAAGAACCGTCCCTGAGACTACGGCAAGCCGTTCACGTCCGAAATTAAAGTTAACTTTAAAGTTAACTTGATTTATTTAGGGATAACACAAATTATTTTGCCCGGGTGCGCGACCGACGGAACTGACCAGCCAATCAGCTTTCTCTGTTTGCAAATTCAATCAATTCAGTAATTATTAAAAAGACATACTGACATTATTGTATCCATTGACTGAAAGATGTGGTCTATTTATTTAAATATTAAAAAAACCCAGCTCAGTAAAATAAATTAAGCAATTAAGTAGACAAACAAAACCCACTTTGGAACCAGTCTGGTACTCTCACTCTGGCGCCACCCTTCTTACACACACACCGTGGCACACACACGTGACACACACACACACACACACGTCATTCTGGCACCGGACTGGTAGCTCCGACCAATGTCACTCAGTCATTCACCACTGTCACAACTCGCTCCGGCACGTTTCTATCTCTGACTCTGGCACCCCCACTCTCACCTCTGACAACAGCACTCTAGCTCACTCTGGCACCGGTCTGGAACCGGTCTGAAACCATCACACTCTGCTAACGGTCTGGAACCACCACTCTCACTCTGGCACTCCCACTCAGTTTAGCTCTGGCACCCCCACTCTCAATCTGGCACCGGTCTGGAACCACCAGTTTAACTCTGGCTTCCCCCCACTGTGACTCTAGAATCGGGCTGGAACCACCACACTAAATCTGGCACCCCCACTCTCACTCTGGCACCAGCACTCTCACTCTGCTAACGATCTGGAACCACCATTCTCACTCTGGCACACCCACTCTCACTCTGGCACCGGTCTGGAACAACCACTCTCACTCTGGCATCCCCCACTCTCACCGTCTGGAATTACTCTATTGGCACTGGTCTGGCACGGGTCTGGAACCAACAATTTCACTCCACATCAATCTACACACACAGAGACACACACACACAAACACACACACACACACACACACACACACAGAGACACACACACACAAACACACACACACACACACAAGCAGATCACGCATGTACCAGTCTTGCAGCGCCGTCGGGACACGCGTACAGACAAACATTGGTACAAGTCGGGACTTACGTACACGGACAAACTGACAAACACACACATAAATATTGACTCACGAGAGTGGGATTCGAACCCACGCCTTGGGAGTTGACAGTGTTGGCATACTGTC
>NC_090250.1:19524184-19531684 GCF_037325665.1 Littorina saxatilis | reverse complement strand
CGTCGTCTGTGCCGCTGAAACTGCGCAGGTATATTCTCCCCATAACGATTGTTGAGTTGGATAAACAGCCACGGTCTTGAACGCTCCAAGACGTTCCAGACGATGATTGCTCAGCTTGGTTAAACAGCCACGGTCTTTGGTTAAGACAGTACCGGATTGACCAGTCGTGTGAGCGGTAGCGTGACGGGTCAAACAGGTTGTGTGGTGTGGTGGACTTGTTTTATTTGCCTTTATTTTTATAGCGCACATTTTGTGCCCCACATTTTTGTGCCCCACATTTTGTGCCCCACATTTTCTTTTGGCCTTTATTTTGTGGTCCACAAACTGTAAATGTGCTTGACGTTTTTTGCCCTTATTTTTTGGGTCCAAAACTGTAAATAAGGGGCAATTTTTGTGGACCTTATTTGTTGGATTAATGACATCGAATGCCAAGGATAGACGCAGTTCTGTGAAGTGTTATTAAGGAGATTTCTATAGCGCATAACTAAAAGCACTAAGTGTGAAGCTTGCTAGACAACGTGACCCGCCACGGGTATGTGAACTTAGGGTGGGGGTGCCAGTTAGTCGACCGTAGCTAGCTTGTGGGGCAATACAATACAATACAATACAATAATCTTTATTCATCTCTAAAAGAGAAATTACAAGCTTGACTGTGTGTCTGTAAAATCAATCAATTAATCGATCAATCAACCATGCATGTAGTAACATTCACATCGCATATTCACATCATATCGTTACACGCAAACATTGTACCCACACACTTACTAAAATAAGCCTACAAATAGAAGCAATGCATTGCCTGTTTAAAAATTATATCACATTATCACCTTATCACACTTTAACCACATTATCTTCTCACATTTGTATCCTATAAGTCAATATAAATAACAACAGAGAAAAACAACTGATAAAAGGATGTAAAGATTATGCCGTTGTCAGAGTGACAGCACCAGCACCTAGCGCCCCGCCTGAGAGTTGAAGATGTGAATTGCAGATGGAATGAATGAGTTTCTGTAGCGTGTGGTTCTTGTGTATGGCTGTCTAAATCTTAAGCTTCTGTGTAGGGGTACCGATACGAGGTCAGATTTCTTCTTATGTCAACTTTCTGATTCGGCATCGTTGATCTTGAATAAACTCCACGCTGAAAAAAACCACCCTTCGATATATACAACTGACGATCGACCTTGGGTACTTTACATTCATGGGGTCAAATTTGTCCAACCCATGGGTTTTTTTAAAATTTAAACTTAAACATTTGATTCATCGTAAAATGTTTTCCTTCTCATTCAAGGGACGTAACCACTCGGTGCACGTTTTTAAAGAAATCGAATTTTGGAGTGAAGTCACCACCAATTTCCTTCACTTGCAAGCTTTTCGTCCTTACGTAAGTTTACTTCTATAATTTGACCGGGAAACAGCAAAAGGGAAAAAAAGGAAAGAGAGAATGCATGCTTACTGTCCTACAGGCCAAATATTCCGCCTCGATGATCTTAGTCTTAATGACATGATATGGGTTATATGATAATTCGAGTTTAACCCATATCAGGAAACAGCATTTCAGTCAGAAAGCTGACATCGGGAGAAATCTGACATCGCTACACCGGCTAGTCAAGTCCTCGGTCGTACGGGTCTGTTGACAGGAAAGTTGTCTATTCTTCTTCTTCTTCGTCGTTCTCTCAGACAGCAACTCCGGAGGCCCTGATGAAGGCTGCTGTACGCCGGAGGCTCTCCATGGGTCCATAGAGTTTGTCCCTCATCGGTGTGTCAGCAGGCCAGGTAAACCACTTGTCGCAGTCTTGAGTCCAGCCTTGATTTAAATAGAAATATCCGCCGTAGTCTGAAGAAGAGAATAAGAAATAGCAATATCAGCTGAAGAGACAAAGGAGGTACAAAATAATAACCAACCTTGTTCGGAAAGTTCTACGATTTTGTGGCAGTTGTGATATGATAGCATGCTCTTCCCCTGCTTGGGTCTGTTTCATCAAAAGCCATGCATGTGCCGTATAATGAGTTAATTAGTTTCAGTTTATTAGACACACGACCGTTGTCCTCCAGTAATTGCTGTGTCGGTGGATGTTTACGGGTTTTCTGCATGGAAGGAAAATCATTATGTGCTCATTTCACCTGCTACACCGGTAGACTTTTAGAAAGGGATTTCCTTCATGAGCAGGTATTTGATATATTATATATATTATATTATACTATTAATCATGTGTGTGTGTGTGTGTGTGTGTGTGTGTGTGTGTGTGTGTGTGTGTGTGTGTGTGTGTGTGTGTGTGTGTGTGTGTGTGTGTGTCAGATCAAATTAAATCAAATCAAATGTTATTTTACGAGGGTTGTGGCATTAGCAATACAAACGAGCTTCTTTTAACCAGCCCTATCTCCCAGAGAAGGACTATTCAGAATGTGTCGAAACAAGTGTGACGACAATTAGAGAAATCAATCGGACAGACTTTATGATACAGAATGTTGAATATGAGGACATGCCAAGAATCATATAAACGAGGGTTGGGTAATTGAATGGGGTATCTAACCAGTCAATTACAATCACAGGACCTTTTTTTTTGGAATTGGTATTAATCCCTGGTTTACGTTTGTTGTGATGATATAAATGTTCTATTAGTATTTTATGTTTTTTTGGGGAATTATTTTAACATGTCTTTCCGATATGGCTGGAAATAGCGTAATTTCATGACGTTTCCGTGGGCTAATAGACAGATCTAGATGTGGAACTTTTCAACACGTGACATGTACGGGAACGTGTACGGATGTCGACAGAGGCATTTAGGAGTGTTGAGGCGGTCCTGGAGTCGACCTAGCAAAGTCTTTTTACCTGTAACTCAGTGCTAAAGCTTCGTGTGGCCACCTTCGCGAAGTATACTAATTCGCATAGTCGACTTCGCCCAGGACAGGCTTAAATAAAGTAGGCTTGTGTCCATGCAGAACAACACTATAGCCTACTTGAAGTGTATGTCACAGTTAGCTTGCGGTCTGCTTTATTACACGGCGAGGGCATACCAACAACAGCTGGCAAGAAAATTGGTTGATTAAAATCAACATGGCCGAAGCAATGGTTTCATAAAAGAAGCGGTATTGTACGGGCACACGTTGAATTTGGGTTACAAGTGTTGCAGAGTATTTGAAAAATCCGTAGGCATAAAAACATGCAAAGAAGAGTGATAGGTCCCTGTTCAAGTGTGAATATAGTCAAGTGAATTGCTTATGTTTCACACTAGTTTTGCTGTTACAGCAGTCCCTCTCATGAACGGACACCCTTGGGCCAGTGCAAACCTGTCCGTACATTGCAGGTGGCCGGTCACGGGAGAGCCCCCCCCCCCCATCACACACACACTCAGGCACACTGACGGACTGAGTGAGTCTTTGCTACTGGTGAACGAGCTCTACTTGTCCAAAAACAATAAGGTCAAACTACTACAATTTATAACTGAAAGGAAAAACACTGTCCTGTAAAAATGACGTAAAATCAACGGTGTCAGAAAAAGAGAGATAAAAGAAATCCTCAAATTCCTGAGGTTACAGGCACCCCATGAAAGCAGCCACGAACATACTCACAGAGGCACACATGCTTGTGCAGATACTTTGCAAAAATATGAATTGAAAACCTGCATATGTGGTAATTTCTTTTTTTTTGTGTGGCTTTATTGAATACTTCAGGCAGTGACTTTTCCCTGTCCAGTTTTCTCTTTCGTCTCTCTTACCCCTCGCTTACCCACCCCCCCACCCCCTTACCCTCCACTCCCTTTACCCAGCCCCGACAGCACACATTTGTAATCTGCAAGGCAGAGTACACATTTTCTAAAAGGAAGACTACTTCTCTTCAATTATATCCAGAGATCTTCCAGCTGTCTCCACCATAAGCCAAGTGGTCGAGTCTTATACCCCCTTTCCACACAACCGTTCTAGGTCCCGTTCCCGTACCGACCAAGGAACGGTGCGGGCACGGGAGGGATCGGGACAGAACCGCAATGAACGTAACTGATCGTTAACGGAACTGCTTTGAACGGTAGGGTCGGTAGGGACGGCTGAGTTTGGGCTGCATGTTCAAATTTTTAGCCGTTCCCCTCCCGATCAGAATGAACGGTAATGGAACCTCAACCCATCGGTAACGGAACGCTTGGTTCGTTAAAGGAACTTAAAACAACGGTAACGCAACAGTAGCGCTCTCACACACTGAGTTGTCATACCCGCATTCCACACATCCGTGTTAGGTCCCGTTCCCTTACCGACCAAGGACGGCTGCCACTATGGTCAGACGCTGCTGAAAGATGCCAAAAAACGGCCGTTTGCGCAGCGTTCCATTGTTGTGGCAGCATTCCTTGGTTGGTACGGGAACGGGACAAAGAACGGTTGAGTGGAATGGGGGTATAACTTTTGACACCGACAAACTGAAGAATGAACAGATCTATGAGGTAACCGTCTCAATGGTCCTGGCTCAGAAAACAAAGAGTATATATGGCCTGGGACGATTGTAGCTTCCCTTCTTCGTGTTCGATAGACAAGGACAATAAATAGTAGAGCATAGTGCAATTTCATGTTGGCATCTTCTCCACTGAAAGCTATAACCCAAAGACTGAAGACCAAAGTGCTTTACCCCACTTCTGACCCGAATCACCCCCCTCCTGCTAGGTACACGTGCACTCAAGTTAACCTCTGCTTTGACCTGTGTGCCAGGAGTCGGATGAGAGAGAGAGAGAGAGAGAGAGAGAGAGAGAGAGAGAGAGAGAGAGAGCGAGAGAGACTGAGAGAGAGACACACACACACACATAGACAGACAGACATAGAAAGACAGAAGCGGAGAGACTCAGAGGGAGACAAAGACATACATACAGAGAGAGAGAGAGAGAGAGAGAGAGAGAGAGAGAGAGAGAGAGAGAGAGAGAGAGAGAGAGAGAGAGAGAGAGAGAGAGAGAGAGAGAGAGAGAGAGAGAGAGAGAGAGAGAGAGAGAGAGAGAGAAAAAGGGAGAGAACTGTAACTGATTTCGTGAGAACGGTAACAAATGTCACCTCTCCGAATGCATTCCAATAGATGACCGCTCCTGCGGCCATTAATAATATAGAGCACACAGAGCATGCTGTCAAATATCTTTTTTTATTTTTCATTATTACACGGCGTAGCCATACCAACAGCTGCTTAATGGCATTCACTGACTGTCGAGAAATATACACAAGTGCACTTCTTTTGTTCGTGGACTGGCTGCGTAATATAATTATAATGAGCGGCAAATATATATATATATTGTTTGTAACACATAAGTGTGCATGTGTTGGTGTCATTAACTGACTTTAAAGTCCTAGTGTTCCGTGACGGTATTGCGGCTGTTCAAGTGTTGGTGTCAAATGTTTTTAAGTCCTCGTGTTCCGTGATGATATTGCCGGTGTAACACGAAATTTTTACTCCACGAAAAATTTACTCCGGAGTAAATATTTCGTACGAAATTCTTACTCCGAGTACACTTTTCGTACGAGAAAAGAACTCCCCAAGGCACGAACAAATTACTCCCTCCACGAAATTTTTACTCCCCATTTTTTTTACTTCCAGTAAAAATTTCGTACGCAAAAATGGGATGCGGGCGAATGGATAATGCCCATAAGTGATCTCGCACACACGAATGTCGCGCTACCCTCCTTCCACCCCTTCCACCACCAAGACTAACAGGGGACAATTAAGGGAGTAAAAATGTACACCTGGCATGGGAAGTTAAATTGCTTGTGTTGGGGTGAATAATTTATTCGTTATTTATTCGTCAGGGGAGTAATATTTTTGTACGAAATGTTTACTCGGAACTCACCTGTCTTGGGGAGTAATTTTCTCGTGTAATGGGGGAGTGCTTTTTTCGTGAAGGGAGTAACTTTTTCGTACGAAATGTTTACTCCGGAGTAAAAATCTCGTGTGAGTAATTTTCTCGTGTTACACCGGCTGTCCAAGTGTTGGTGTCATACACTTTAAAGTAGTGTTCCGTGAAGGTATAGGCTGTTCAAGTGTCGGTGTCATATATTTTAAAGTTCGAGTGTTCCATGAAGGTATAAGCCTTGGTGTCATACACTGTAAACTCTGAGTGTTCCATAATGGTATTGCCTGCTGTTAAATTCAGTGTTAACCGTGGCATATACTTTAAAGCCTGAGTGTTTCATGTATATGTGTTGGTGTCGTACGCTTTTAACTCCGAGTTTTCCATGAAGGCATAGGATGTTCATGTGTTGGTGGCATATACTTTAAGGCCTGATTGTTCCATGTATATGTGTTGGTGTCATACGCCTTAAACTCCGAGTGTTACATGAAGGTATTGGATTGCACATGTGACTCGCCTTCGTTTGTCAAAATAGCGTGACCAAGTGCAACACGCGTCAGGGGTTCATTGCATTGCTGGGTGATGATTTATTCATCACACCGCCTGCATGCACTCCGCGCCTGACATTTGCTGCAGTGTCGGCGTGCCACAATGATTCAGTGGAACCCCCGTATAAGACCTCTAAAGTAAGACTTTCTCCTTTTTAAGGTGACCCTCCCTCCTTTCTCAGACTTTCCGTTCAAAGTCCATTATTTTATGCTGCAGTGTCGACGTGCTGCAATGATTCAGTGGATCCCCCTTAGAAGACCTCTAAAGTTAAAGGTCCTTGTCTACATTTTTATACCGAAATCGCCATTTGACCATTAAAATGCAGAGTTTATTATCTACAAATATCAACAATACACCCCCTTTCGATCAGGAAAGACGAAGCCAGTGCAGCCGTTTGAAAATTCATTGTAGTATACCAGCGTAGTACTCATAGTAGGATATCCTTATTTGGAAAATGCCAAGCGCAAAACTCCTCTCAAATCCCGTGCATTTCGTGCGTTTAAAAAAAAGCGTGGACAGCGCTCCAGTGTCAAACTGTTGCTGCACTTGTTTGGGCGTGGCTATAAGCATAGCGACATGAATTTGATTGGTCAGTATTTTTAGGCAAAGCACATGTTCTCAGCAAACAGAAAACAAAATAGTGGAAGCGTGAGTCACGCTACTCAAAAATAAAATCTTTTTTTAAATATAGTTTTTTTTCTCTAACTTTTTTCCTCATGGTTCATTCATCATCTGACATAACTTTTAAGACCCTCCTTTCTCAGATTTTCTGTTCAAAGCCCATTTACATTTATCTTCATTTTTTTTACTTCTTCCCTATTGTCTTAGATTTTTGAAGGTCGTTGAAGGGAGGTTCCGCTGTAGCCGCTTATTACGAATGCTTGTTTCCGGACCTGTGAGAAAACTAGAAACCGAGCGAGGATGAATTGTCCCTGCTGCAGGTATAGTTGTGTATACTGAGACTGTGTCGATAAGTGCTCTAGTAAGTGACTGTGGTTTGTGTTTGTTTGTGTGTTTTGTTTTCTTTTGATGTTTAATTAAGATCGCTGTTTGCTGTGCCTGCTTGCACTGTCATTGTGCGTGTTTGAATGTGTGATTTAACTGTGTATTTTGTTAGCTTAAACGTCATATGGGCCTTAAG
>NC_090250.1:19504184-19519184 GCF_037325665.1 Littorina saxatilis | reverse complement strand
AAAAGGTAGGGTCTTAAAAGGGAGGGAGTCTTAAATTGGGGGGTCTTAAAATGGGGGTTCCACTGTATATCCATTGAGACAGATTCAGGCCCCGATCGGAGCATCGTGAAAGCGCAAAAACCATGTGTACTGTGCAAACTGTTTAAATGTGCAACAGCTGTGCACACTGCAAACTGACGTTGCTATTGGCCATGACAGTCTTGATTACACAACAGGGTCGTGTTTCTTCTCTGCTTTTGTTCCTGGTTGTTTTTCTCCTGTCGCTTTGTCTCTGCTCACTTTTATCCTGGTAAGTCCCACAGGCAGACATACACACACGCACGCAAGCAAGCAAACACATACACGCACACACGCGCGCACTCACGCATGTACACACATATATGTATATTTATTTATTTATTTATTTATTAAGGAGATTTCTATAGCGCATAACTAAAAGCACTATGCGCTTCACAATATCACTAGGTATAAGCACACGCAAACATACTCTGATTAAAGAGAACTTAGCCTAACAAGACATACTAAAAACACTAAACATTTGAGTTCATACAAAAATAGAGAATTAAATTAAATACTGGACAAACGATTAAAATAAGCTTAAGGCCTACACCGACTACAATGGACTATTTCAAATACAAAAATTTAGTTAACTATAAAAGGCAGTGCATAAAACTCCCTAATCCTAAGAAGGTCGAACAAATAAAAAACATAAAAGACAAATAGTCTATAATTACTTCGTAAAAGATAATAAACATGGAATATAAAGCTGTAATTTTTAACAACAAATCTAAAAAGATTTTCATGCCATATTGCACAACACATTTTGACACACACCCAACCTCACACAAGCACACATACACACACACACACACACATGTACTCACACACACACACACACACACACACACACACACACACACACACACACACACACACACACACACACACACACACACACACACACACACTAAATTCAACAAATATTTAAATACATAAAAAGAATTTAGTAAGCGTTTAAAACATATTTTACAAACAACAGTAGTATACACACACACACACACACTCACACACTCACACACTCACACGCACGCACACACACACGCACGCACGCACACACACACACACACACACATACACACACACGTTCATGCTCACGCACGCACGCACACATACAAAGACATACTTACACACAAACACACTGGTACATACATGCACACACCGACACACACGCACATATATACAAATAACCACCGACATTGTTTGTGGCACAGAGAGTGAATAAATATTTGAGCAGTTTTCCAGTTCGTTGGGTACCTGGTACTTTTAATTGAAGGCACGGCAAAATAAAATGCCCTGCATCGACTTCTGTTTCACCAGTCGCCATAAATTAAGCACGAACAGGAGAAGCTTGGGGTTTGTAGTGCTACTTCATATTGTGAGCCATTCCAAAAATCGTTTTGTTTAATTATGGCTTAGCGAAGCTGAAAGTGGCCTGAAACTGACGAGTATTTTGTATGGCGAGTAGAAACATGTAACTGGCGATTAGAAATGTTCATCTACTCGCCAAATGAGAGTAAAGTTGCTGAAACAAATTGTTGGTTTGGCTAGTAAAGTTTGTTCTCTAGCTGGCTAGTACATTTTCAGAATCACTAACCAAAGGCGAGTGCACCATTTGTTGGACTTTCAGGGCTGAATATAAATATATCATATGGGTACGTATATTCTGATGTAAATCATGTCGACATCTTGTTGACATCGTGTCGACATCTCTGCGAGTTGGCTCGCCTTGGTATATTCCGGTGAAAGTCATGTTGACATCTTGGTGACATCGTGGTGGCAACTCTGCAAGTTGGCTCGCCTTGGTATATTCCGGTAAAAGTCATGTTGACATCCTGGTGACAACTCTGCGACATCGTGGTGGCAACTCTGCGAGTTGGCTCGCCTTGGTATATTTCGGTGAAAGTCATGTTGACGTTTTGTTGACATCCTTGTGTCATCTCTGCCAGTTGGATCGCCTTGGTATATTCCGGTGAAAGTCATGTTGACGTTTTGTTGACATCGTGTTAAGATCTCTGCCAGTTGACTCACATTACCCATGGCATATACCTTTGCCAACAGTGTTAATCATTGCCGTAATAGACATCGGTAATGTACTAGTCTTTTTTGGAATGATCCTGACTGTTATATATCGGTAATGGACCGATCTTCTTCTGAAGGACCATGATTGTAATATATCGGTAATGTACCAGTCTTTTTTGGAATGATCCTGACTGTTATATATCGGTAATGGACCGATCTTCTTCTGAAGGACCATGACTGTAATATATCGGTAATGTACCAGTCTTTTTTGGAATGATCCTGACTGTTATATATCGGTAATGGACCGGTCTTCTTCTGAAGGACCATGACTGTAATATATCGGTAATGTACCAGTCTTTTTTGGAATGATCCTGACTGTTATATATCGGTAATGGACCGGTCTTCTTCTGAATGGCCATGACTGTTATATATTGTAAATTGAACAGTCTTCTTTGTAATGATCTTGACTGTAATATGTCGATAACTAAACAGTCGTTTTTTGAATGGCCATGACTGTGATATATTGTTAATTCTTTGTGAATGACCATGACTACTATATCGGTAATTGAAGTCTTCTTTGTAATGGTCATAACTGTAATATATCGGTTATTGAACATTCTTTGTAATGATAAAGACTGTAATATATCGGTAATTGAACAGTCTTCTTTGTAATGATCATTATGTATCATAGTTGACCAGCTTCTTTCTTTCTTTTTTTTTTAGATAACCATGCCTGTTATATATCGATAATTTCTTGATAATTGACCAACCTTCGTTAGAATGATCGTGACTAACATATCGGTATTTGACCAGCCTTTTTTGGAATGATCCGTAAGTACAACAGGGAATGCTGTCTTCCTAAGTAGTTTTACAGTTGGTGTCACTCCGCCACCATACCTATCCATAGGACCGGGAAGGTCACGGTTGCTTGCATTCAGGTGTGGCTTACCTTTTAAATGATTATGTCTGGCTTGGGGACCACAAATCAATACCAGGATTATAAAGGCGTTTTGAAACACACCGTTAGAAAACGACATGCCAGAGTGTTTTAAATTGGCTCCGTTTTGTTTTTATATTTAGTCAAGTTTTGACTAAATATTTTAACATCGAGGGGGAATCGAAACGAGGGTATGGTGTATGTGTGTCTGTCTGTCTGTCTGTCTGTGCGTGTGTGTGTGTGTGTGTGTGTGTGTAGAGCGATTCAGACTAAACTACTGGACCGATCTTTATGAAATTTGACATGAGAGTTCCTGGGTATGAAATCCCCGAACGTTTTTTTTATTTTTTTGATAAATGTCTTTGATGACGTCATATCCGGCTTTTCGTGAAAGTTGAGGCGGCACTGTCACGCCCTCATTTTTCAACCAAATTGGTTGAAATTTTGGTCAAGTAATCTTCGACGAAGCCCGGGGTTCGGTATTGCATTTCAGCTTGGTGGCTTAAAAATGAATTAATGACTTTGGTCATTAAAAATCTGAAAATTGTAAAAAAAAATAAAAATTTATAAAACGATCCAAATTTACGTTTATCTTATTCTCCATCATTTGCTGATTCCAAAAACATATAAATATGTTATATTCGGATTAAAAACAAGCTCTGAAAATTAAATATATAAAAATTATTATCAAATTTTTTTTTCGAAATCAATTCAAAAACACTTTCATCTTATTCCTTGTCGGTTCCTGATTCCAAAAATATATAGATATGATATGTTTGGATTAAAAACACGCTCAGAAAGTTAAAACGAAGAGAGGTACAGAAAAGCGTGCTATCCTTCTTAGCGCAACGAATACCCCGCTCTTCTTGTCAATTCCACGGGCACTGCCTTTGCCACGGGCGGTGGAGTGACGATGCTACGAGTATACGGTCTTGCTGCGTTGCGTTGCGTTCAGTTTCATTCTGTGAGTTCGACAGCTACTTGACTAAATATTGTATTTTCGCCTTACGCGACTTGTTTCTAAGTTATTGAAATGTTGTGTTACATGTACTTCCTTTTTCTGTTCCCTTTTATTATTCTCCGTCTCTGTTTCGTTCACATAGGTAAAAGGTGTGTTCTTGTTGTGGTCATTTTTTTAACTGACTAGCGAACTGACTGACTGACTGACAGACTGTCTGTCTTGCTGACTTGCGGACTTTCGTGCTAACTGACTGTCTAGCTGACTTGGGCTAAATGACTGACTGACGAAGTGACCGTCATGTTGGCTGGGTTGCAGATTGACTGACTGACTGATTTACTGGCTTGCTAACTGACTGACCGACGAACTGACTGGCTACATGTTGGCCGACAGACTGTATTGCTGACTGACTGATTAACTGACTGACGAACTGACTGGTGGCTACATGTTGGCCGACAGACTGTATTGCTGACTGACTGATTAACTGACTGACGAACTGACTGGCTACATGTTGGCCGACAGACTGTATTGCTGACTGACTGATTAACTGACTGACGAACTGACTGGCTACATGTTGGCCGACAGACTGTATTGCTGACTGACTGATTAACTGACTGACGAACTGACTGGCTACATGTTGGCCGACAGACTGTTTTACTGACTGGCTGTTTGATTTTTAAAAGAATTTTAAACAGGTGTGATAGGAAGAAAAACAAGAAATTCCTCCGAGGTAGGAAAAACACCCCCGTCCTGACCATTCTCACTGCCACCAACTGAGAAGGTTATTTCCCTTTGACCATTAATATGTCCCTCTATAAGTCCTTGTAGAATCTTAATCCACCAATAACTCCTTAACCGTGTGTTTGACTGGTCCCAATTTTTGTTAGGACCGTCTCAGGAATGTATAGTTTGGTGACGATCGGTCCGTTCATTCTTGAGATCTATATGCGAACACAAACACACAAACAAACAAACAAACACATCGACCGAATCCTATACGGGGGTGTAAAAATGATGATATACACAGCTGATTGTTGGGTTCTTTATTCCCACGTAATGTTACGTAGGAATGAACTCAGCCATAAAACGAGAACGATTATTTTGGAGATGGGATTTCCACATTGTAAAACAAGTTATTTATTTTTTATTTTTTCAACGGAACGAGTTTATGTGTATGTATTGATGGAACAACCTGCATTCCTCTCTTTATTGTTCTTGTATTTTTTTTTCTCTTTTTTTCATGTACCCCCATGGGGTTTCTTGAAATAAAATTTGACTTGACTTGACTTGATTAATTGATCGAGGGATTGTTTTTCTTTGTTTTTCTTCAGGAATGAGCTGTGGGCAGATTCTACCGCAGACGACCTTGACCGGACAGAGGACAAGGTCGGCGTCACAGTGCAACATCTCATCGCTTCCACTTTGCTGACGACAGTCCTTCGAGAGGTCGCATTGCAACGAAGTGACCTTTACCACGAAACTGGCACCATAGCAACAAGTCTTCTTCAATTGTGAAGACTTGTTTCCATAGCAACAACTTTGTCAAAGGTTACTGAAGAAGACACGTGACGACGATTGTCCAGCAATGACTGACCCGTGGTCAGATAGACACGCCTGTAACCAATTCATCCTGCAGAGCGTGGTTGAGTCCACCGTCACGCTTCAAAGGGTCCAAGCTCACCAGTAACTAATTGCTTCCACGTCACTTCTTTTTCAATATGTGATCTTCACCTTTTCGTCCAAGTGTAATGTAGTGAGTAGTGTGTAGAACGCTCTTGTAGTCTTTGGTAGTGTTTGGTAGTGTTTGGTAGTGTTTGTCGAGCGAAAGACCATTTTGGTGGCTGACTAGTTCAAGCAGGAAACTTTTTTTCTACGGCAAACTGTGTGACAATCGAAGCAACGCTTACTAACTCTTAGTGTGATCGCCCTTTTGACTCACATGATAGCTTGAGTCTTTGTTAGCAACGTCACAGCTTTTGAGTTTTCGTTAGCAACATCACAGAGCTTGAGTCGTCCTTAGCAACGCCCTAGCTTTCAAGTACGGAGCAATTTTCGTTGTAGCGTAATATTGTCTTTTTGTTTTGCACTCTTCAAAAGTCGCCTTGCTACTTTTACCGCCTGTACAAAACTAAGACTTCCTGTCCAACACAAGCACAACTTCTTGACGGGAAATCGTCTGATCCAAAACTGGTGTTCAAGGTGACAAAACTAAGAGACATCTTGCCCAACAAAAGCAGGGCACTTTGATAGAAAATCATCTTATCTGGTGACCCCGAGTCCGTGAACAAAGTTGCTGGGTCAGAGAACGCTACCACAAAGTGACAGAGGATGTTGGCCACAGACCTGCCAACAGACGGTGGACAGAGAAAGCTGAACATAACGTAGTCACGAAGAACTGAAGTTTGCAGATCTTGTAGGAACAAAGCGCGACTCCAATCAAGACTGCTGCATCTTCAGCTAGCTACCAAACGAAGAGGCCTGTTCCAAACTAAGAAGTCCTTTCAAATGAAGACGGCTTTGACTGTTCCAAACTAAGAAGCCTTTTTAAATGAAGAGGGCTTTGACTGTTCCAAACTAAGAAGCCTTTCCAAATAAAGAGGGCTTTGACTGTGCCAAACTAAAAAGTCTTTCTAAATGAAAAGGGCTTTGACTATGCCAAACTAAGACGTCATTCCAAATAAAGAGGGCTTTGACTGTGCCAAACTAAAAAGTCTTTCTAAATGAAGAAGGTTCTGATTGTGCCAAACTAAGAACTCTTTTGAAGTGAAGAAGGCTTTGATTGTGCAAAACTAAGAAGTCTCTCGATCGCCATGAAGACCTTTCGCCTGAAACTTCCCCGCTCTTACCGTCGGTTGTTTGTGGCCTTGGTTGTGGCGGGTGGGTGCTTGGTGTTACTGCTCATGGTCAAGGTGGTCAGCTACCCCCATGACCGCCACCTCTTCGCTGACCATGCCAGAAACTCGGCGCTGGCTCTGGACTTCAACCAGAGTGCCGGGGTGGTCCCTGGCCTTTTGGTTGCTGGACTGCTGCAGACAGACGATCTCAGCCTGACTGGGCATGCTTATCTCAACCTGTCAGGCCATGGCAATGAGAGCCAGGCTGTAGTGTCCAGCGCCAGCAGTGGACACAGACTCTCAGCCACTGCCAGCCCACTGGCTCTCTACACGCCCCCGGTCAAGCTGAAGGACATTCCGCCCAACGGGTCCGGCTGGTGGGTGGAGGTGGCTGTGACGGGCCAGCTGGGTAACCGCATGTTCCAGTACGCCTCGCTGCTGGGCATCGCTCACATGAACGGGCGGACGCCGTACTACAAGAGGTCTTCCAGGCTTGACGACCTCTTCCACGTGACGCGCCTGACCAGCGAGTCGCACAAAGGCTACATCGTGGTGTCGGAGCGAGACTTTGCCTCCTACGACCCCAAGTTCCAGACACTGCCCGAGGCAAATGTCCTGTGCATGCAGTACCTGCAGTCCTGGAAGTACTTCCACTTCATCCAAGATGAGATCCGGCGGGAGTTCACCTTCAAGCGGGAGACGCAACTGGCGGCGTCCCAGCTCCTAGAGAAACAGGCACACTTCATCGGCAACAAGACCAAAGTCGGGGTGCACGTGCGAAGAGGAGACATGCTGTCGCCCTACCACGTCAAGAAGGGATACCACACCGCCCCGGCCTCCTACGTCAAGAAAGCCATGGACTACATGCGTCAGACGTACGGTGACGTCATCTTCCTGATCGTGACGCAAAACGCGGGCTGGTGCCGCAGCGAGCTGAAGCAGGGTGACTACGTCATCGTGGACAACGCGCAGGCTACTGTGCATCTGGCCTTGCTTGCGTCATGTGACCACGTGATCATGACGGTGGGCACGTACGGGTGGTGGGGAGGGTACCTGTCGGGGGGAGACGTGGTGTACTGGTGGGACCCTAAGGAATCCGTCCAAGATCCTCCCAAGTCTGTGGAGATCACGAAACCTGAAGACTTTTACCCGCCCTCGTGGGTACGGCTTACGGGATGACACGATATGATCAGCCCCACTCCCCCCTCCCCCGTGCCTCTTCACCACGTGAGCCCCTCATCGCCCCTCCCTCACCCCTGTCCACTCCTATTTCAGGCTACCATCCTTTTCAACAAAGACCCCCCCCCCCCCCCAACCCCTTCTTCGTCCTATCTCCAAACTTAACCCGCCCGTACTGCCTTCCCTTTCCTTCTATCTTTGTCTTCAGAAAGACTCACACTACCACAGGAGCTTGTATCTGTAAATAATGATCGACCGGCGATTTGATACAAGCTCCTGTGCACACTACCAATCTACTTGCCGCCAGTAATCTACAAGTCATTAGCAAGATCTAGATCAGCACTGTTCAGGTCGTGTACGAGAACGTGTACGGGTAACGTCATCAAATCTAGTTTTTAAGCGACGCGTTTGCCAAGATCTGCAGTCTTGGTGGGAGCAAAACAGCGTATGCATTTGGAACGTTGGAGAAAAATGTGAGTCACGGGTGACGCAATATCTACACGTACACGTACAGGTCTATCTAGAACACTGCTTGCCACTAAATGACTGTGATTAGAGTAAAACGTGAAAGGATGCCTTTCTTCTTGGCGTGTTCCCTGTTTGGACTCAGCTGACTGCATTTACTATACATTCTAATCTAAGAAACAATCACTGCCTGTGTACATAAATAGATCTGACTCCAAAAGTTCCATGATTCTTGCACCTCAAACGTAAAACAATTAATAATATCAATTAAAAATGTTATAAAAAAAAACTACACGAATAAAAACCGGATGAAGGTAACTGCTGACACTGAGATAGCAAGATCTAGATCAGCACTTTTCAGGACGTGTATATACGGGAACGTGTACGGGTAACGTCATCAAATCTAGTTTTTACGTCACGCGTTTACCAAGATATGCAGAAAAAAGTGAATCACGGGTGACGCAATATCTATATGTACACGTACAGGTCTTTGCTACACGTTCGACTATCTAGAACACTGTAATGTCTCAACCCCGGTTCACAGCTCGACGTGTTCCCTCTTTGGACTTTTGCACCTCAAGCGTAAACAAATAAAATAAGATATAAACACGATAAAACCAATAAAAGTTGCAAGTAACTGTTGACACTGGGAGCGTGCCTGAATTCCGGGGTACAGTGCATTGTTTCGGGATTTCCCGAACGGTTGTTGCGGCGAAAATGTAGAGGACTGAAGCACAGACTTCAGCAGATGTCATGGCGGAAGCCATGGGACGTTACTCTGGACGATGACTTGGTCTGCCGCCATGATGGAAGTGGAAGGGTTTGTCTTTGAGGACGTGAGGATTTGAAGGGTACAGTGCGAAAGGTACGAGTGCAATGATATTTCTCATTTTTCAATGTTTGCTTTTTACATTTAGTCAAGTTTTGTTATTTCTTATACTGGCTTTCATTCATTTCTTATAAATGTTCATTACTTTTTTGTGTATAACATTTTTTCATAGACTTTTGTAAAACTATTTAGCATAGAGACCGAACGATCTATAGTAAGTGGTCTTTTTTTTTATAACAAAACTGTTTTATATGTTTGAGACATTTCTCATTTTTCAATTGTTGTTTTTGTCTCATATTGACTTACACGTTTATTAGAAGTTGATTTTTTGGATAACATATTTTTTCATAGACTGTTTTGTAAAACTATTTAGCATAGTGACCTACCTAACGATCCATAGTAAGTGGACTGGGTTTTTTAAGGTCTGAGATGTAACTTTAAAAATGCAAAAAAAAAAAAAAAGTTTTTGATATCGGACAGCCTGCTTGCTAAAATAAGAAATGTAAGTCATGGCATGGTCCGCCATCTTTGAATTTGCTGTACAATGTCTATACAAATCGGGATCAGTGACGTCTCTTGCACATTCTGATAATCATCGCTCCACGGCTATCGCCAGTTTCTCTCTGACAGCATGCTAAATTATTGCGCGAATCTATCAAAACAAGAATACAGAGTTATCTCCCATATGTTTTTCGCGAGCACTGATCTAAATTTGAGATCAGTGTTCGCGAGACGAAAATGATTGCAGATTGGCCGACTTCGACAGTGATCTCCGTTCTGTTCTTCACAGTTATGATAAAGACATCGTTCGAAGGTCAAAACAAGTCGACATTTTGAGACTGCTGTCGGAAGGAGACCGTGATATATGGTTGAATCACTCTCAACTGGTTACAGAAAAAACCGTCTGCACCGGCGCGCACCGAAGCCACAGTTGATTATCACGTGACACTTTAGAGTTGTTTGCACAGTATATACATCCGCGAAAGATAGCTCGCTTGAAACTGTCTTACATATCAATTCCTTTGTAATTTAAAAATTACACAACACCATGAAAAATCATTATCGACGATCGCGAATCTGCTTATATCCATAACACATTACGAAAATATCTAAATATGTAAAAAATCGATTTCCTCTCCAGAGAAGGAAAACCAAGGGATCCTGTCAGGGATAGAATGAGACCCGAAAGGAAGTAACTCATTTTTGACCTGAGTTCAGGATGGTCTCTTGCACTGTTTCCCAGTTTTTACATTTGTTCGTTGCGTAACCACCTGTTAGATTTCAGGAATCTATTTCTGCATTGTTAAAGTTAGACTGTCCTTCAAAAATTAGTCCACTCATCACTTTGGGTTGTATCAATTTAAGTATTAAGCAATTTTTTTTTCAATGACTCAACCAGTTTGTGATGTACTAAAATAGTATATGAATATGTGGGGGAATAGAAAACGGATAAATGAATAGATGAGAGCAGCGAGATTTTATTTTTTTGCTTACATTATGATTATAAAGATTGGATGAAGAACTGCTTTCATTGTGTAAAGATAAATGGTTGGATGAATTCAGGACTGCTTTCATCGTGTAAGGATAGGTGTTTGGATAGGTGTTTGGATGAAGAATTGCTTCCGTTGTGTAAAGATAAATGGTTGGTTGAACTAAGGACTGCTTTCATCATGTAAGGATAGGTGTTTGGATAGGTGTTTGGATGAAGAACTGCTTTCGTTGTGTAAAGATAAATGGTTGGTTGAACTAAGGACTGCTTTCATCATGTAAGGATAGGTGTTTGGATGGGTGGTTGGATGAAGAACTGCTTCCGTTGTGTAAAGATAAATGGTTGGTTGAACTAAGGACTGCTTTCATCATGTAAGGATAGGTGTTTGGATGGGTGGTTGGATGAAGAACTGCTTCCGTTGTGTAAAGATAAATGGTTGGTTGAACTAAGGACTGCTTTCATCATGTAAGGATAGGTGTTTGGATAGGTGTTTGGATGAAGAACTGCTTTCGTTGTGTAAAGATAAATGGTTGAGTGAACTAAGGACTGCTTTCATCATGTAAGGATAGGTGTTTGAATGGGTGGTTGGATGAAGAACTGCTTTCGTTGTGTAAAGATCAATGGTTGGATGAACTAAGGACTGCTTTCATCATGTAAGGATAGGTGTTTGGATAGGTGGTTGGATGAAGAACTGCTTTCATTGTGTAAAGAGAGATGGTTGGACGTACAGGTAGGTTGACGGACACACAAAGACGGGGGATGATGAAGCATTTGGCTTTCTCTGATGCAAGACATAGAGCAGTTCAGTTAGAATTTCCAGGAAATTAAGGTTAGTTGTCAGACCCTAATTTAACGCTCTGGGTTGTAGATATTGCTCGCTAGGAAAACAAACAGGAACAGAGGTGTGAGAGTCCATGGGCGTACGCATCATGCTGGGTAAAAGCTATTGATCTGAAACTAGAATAACGGGAAATTGCCAGGATGAGCAAATGGATAATAATAATAATAATAATAATAACGGGCATTTATAAAGCGCCTTATCAGAAGTTCAAAGCGCGTGACAACAATACATGTATACAAAAATAACCAAGAAAGGTGGAGCGAAGATTAGTCTGCCTGCTAGGCGACTTGACCTTGCCAGCATGCACTAATTTTTGCATTAATGGACTGGCAAATTGATTTCCCTCCAGGACTCTGCTGAAGCCAGCTGCTGCCCTAACACACCTGTGAAAAAACAACACTCCACCTGTACATATATACAATGACACTTCTCTTGTGAAAATACAGGGACACTACACTTGTGAAAATACAGAGATATACTACAGCTGTGAAAAATACAACACGACACCTGCAAAGATACAATGACACTACACTTGTGAAAATACAGGGACATTACAGCTGTGAAAAATACACCACTACACCTGTGAAAATACAGGGACACTACTGCTGTGAAAATACAGAGACACTACACTTGTGAAAATATAGGGAAGCTACACCTGTTAACAATATGAAGACAGTACACCTATTTTCGAAGACACATATCGCTTTTGCATATCTTTTTACCTTTTTTTCGGGAACTTCCTGCTGACACGATGACAACAACCACAGCCTTGTTTATACCACAATTATCGGAAACACTACGTGACTTTCCCCAGACAAAGAACAACATCAACAATAACAGCAACAACAACAACACAATAAAACCACGGCTTTGTTCATACCCAATTATCAAAGAATCCCGCGCCTCCACATCAAGATTGGTGTTTTTTTTAACAATATGTGAACGTTATAGAGTTTTAGAACCTTCTTTTTACAATGATAGACATTAGTGTACATATTTTGTAAGCATTGAGCTTGTCATGTGAACTGAGGAAGAAAACAAACTTGACATCAGTCTCAAATAGCAATACCGTTCACCCCCAAGACCCCCCGATTTAAGACTCCCTCCCTTTTAAGACCCTGTTGTATCAGACTTTTTGTTCCTAACCTCAGTAAGTTAACCCCCATTTTAAGACTCCCGCCATTTTAAGACTCCCTCCATTTTAAGACTCCCTCCATTTTAAGACTCCCTCCATTTTAAGACTCCCTCCATTTTAAGACTCCCTCCATTTTAAGACTCCCTCCATATTAAGACTCCCTCCATATTAAGACTCCCTCCATTTTAAGACTCCCTCCATTTTAAGACTCCCTCCATTGTAAGACTCCCTCCATTTTAAGACTCCCTCCATTTAAGACTCCCTCAATTTTAAGACTCCCTCCATTTTAAGACTCCCTCCATATTAAGACTCCCACCATTTTAAGACTCCCTCCATTTTAAGACTCCCTTCATATTAAGACTCCCTCCATTTTAAGACTCCCTTCATTTTAAGACCTGATTTTCTCAGTTTGTTGGGGGTCCTAAAAGGGAGGTTCCATTGTACCAGTTGAAGAATCGATAAAAAAAAACCCGACCAGCCAACCAACCGTGCCTGCACCCTGAAAATGAGGTGTCCGGCGAGGTGTCCAGTACGATGCGGGTATCGTCGCTCCACCCGTTTATTGTTCGTGACACTGATGGGGGTGGCCTGTCTGTCCGTCACTCTACTCCTGCAGAGGATCGAACCCGCAACCGACTACTTCCTCAGGGGCCACGAGCACGCTCAGGCTTACCTGAGAAACCTTCCTCCTGTCTTCAACCGTCACTTTGACTTTGGACAGTTTGATGCTGCTGACAATCTTTACAAGGTTGGACAGTCGGACACTGCTGACAGTCTTCACAGGGCTGGACAGTCGGACACTGCTCACAGACTTCACAAGGTTGGACAGTCGGACACTGCTGACAGTCTTCACAAAGCTGGACTGGATCGGGCCGTGAAAGACCAAACAAACGTGGGAGAACCCGTTAAAGGCCAACCAAAAGAGGGAGAACCTGTCAAAGGCCGACCAAAAGTGGGAGAACCCGTCAAAGGCCAACCAAAAGTGGGAGAACCCGTCAAAGGCCAACCAAAAGTGGGAGAACCCGTCAAAGGCCAACCAAAAGTGGGAGAACCCGTCAAAGGCCAACCAAAAGTGGGAGAACCCGTCAAAGGCCAACCAAAAGTGGGAGAAACCGTCAAAGGCCAACCAAAAGTGGGAGAACCCGTCAAAGGCCAACCAAAAGTGGGAGAACCCGTCAAAGGCCAACCAAAAGTGGGAGAAACCGTCAAAGGCCAACCAAAAGTGGGAGAACCCGTCAAAGGCCAACCAAAAGTGGGAGAACGCGTCAAAGGCCAGTTGCAAGTGGAAATACCCGTTAAGGGCGAGTTGCAGGTGGTAGTACCCGTCAAGGGCGGGCTGGGTAACCGTATGTTCCAGTACGCCTCCCTGCTCGGTATCGCTCACATGAACAACAGGACGCCCGTGTACAACACGTCGTCCTGGCTGAACAAGACGTTCCACGTCACGCACCTCCACCACAACCGGAGCGGGCACTTCAAGGTCATGTCGGAGCGACACTTTGCGAGCTATGACCCCAAGCTGGAGATGCTCCCCGACGTGAACGTGCAGTGCATGCAGTACCTGCAGTCCTGGAGGTACTTCCACTTTATGCAGGCCGACATCAGGCGAGAGTTCACCTTCACGCAGCCTGTCAAGGACGCTGTCGCTGAGCTGTTGCACAAGCACTCCAAGGTCATGGCCGGTAAGGTCAAGGTCGGGGTTCACGTGCGCGGAGGAGACTTGCTGGTGGAACAGCAGATCAAACGAGGCTACCACGTCGCCCCCCTGTCCTACGTCAGGAAAGCCATGGACTTTATGCGTCACCAGCACGTTGACGTCATTTTCATTTTCGTGACGCAGAACCCCGGCTGGTGCCGCAAAAAGTTCAACTGCACTGAATGCGTCGTCGCGGACACGGCGCCGGCGGACGTGCACCTTGGTGTGCTTGCGTCGTGTGACCACGTGATCATGACGGTGGGCACGTACGGGTGGTGGGGAGGGTTCCTGTCGGGGGGAGACGTGGTGTACTGGTGGGACCCCAAGGAATCTCTCCACGATCCTCCCCTGCCTGTGGAGATCAGAAACCCCCAGGATTATTATCTCCCTTCCTGGATACCACTGACAGGGTGAAGCAAAGTTACCTCCCGTCCTTGAAGCCGCTCACTAGATGAAGCAAAATGACCTTCCCTTCCTTTGATATCTCAGACAGCATAAAAACATAATCACCACTTGAACTCTCTCATAACTTTTGACATTGTGAAGCCTGTTACACTT
>NC_090250.1:19466684-19499184 GCF_037325665.1 Littorina saxatilis | reverse complement strand
AGGCTATTTTCATTAATTTACTAAGAAGCTTACTGGAAATAACCTATAACTAGCCCTCGAGATTTAAAAAAAGTATAACAAAAAGTCTTCTTTTCGTGGAAGTTGATAATTCACTTATTTTCACTCTGTTTTTGATAAGCTTCTTTAGTTTCCTGGTGTGATTCAAATAATGCTCTCATCAACCCGAAACAGATACATCTAAAGCATATTTTAGTTAGTCTGACTTGTACACTAAGTTGTAGGCCTATCATGTTATTTTGAAGTAACCTATAGGGGGCTTTTTACAGTGATTCGTGAAGGCCGCTTCACTGGTCCATATTAGGCGCCCAGGCTCCTAATATGGACCATTTGTGATTTTTTTCTGTATTTAATTTTTGCTGAATGTCTATCAAAGCTATTTCACTCTAATTAGGCCTAACGGTTAACCTAAGCCGGAGAGAAGGACTACTAAACACACTGAATGAAACTCAGTTCTTCGCAAGAAAACAAGCTAGTTATCAGCATGAAACCAAAAGTGGTCCATATTAGGAGCCTTTCCCCTACACACACACACACACACACACACACACACACACACACACACACACACACACACACACACACACAGAGAGCACACACACAGTGATACACACACACACACACACACACACACACGCACTCATGCAGTGCCCGGTCGGCCCACTGATCGACAAACGCAGCCTTGAGTAGCCTACCGGCAAACAAACAAAAAAAATCACCATCACTTTTAACGTCAACATGAACCTCTATCACTAGAGTTTAACGTTTCCAAAGTCTCACACAAGAACTCTCAATACCATTAGCGATTCAAGTTTTCGAAGTCTCTCGCTAAACTGGCAATATCACCACAAGAACTGTCGCGAGGGGGGCGGTGCCAGAAGGGAAGTAACCATATTTACACTAAGAAATAAAATGCGTGTAGAGTTGTGTGTCCTTTTTGGGGAGTAACTATTTCTTTCTCATTTTCCAGCAGTTATTTCTCTCTTTTCGTCATTTTATCTCTTTTTGTTTTGTTCCTGCTATTATTGTTAAAGATATTTAACATTACTTAAGTATAATGAGTAAGTTTTATTTGGTATTTTATCTGTTTTTGTACCATTTATATTTCGAAAAATGAGCGTTATTGTTCAGTTTGGATCACATGACCATCACGTGCCTATGAGAAAGTAACACAGCGAAGACGAAGGAAGGAAAGAGCACGGCGACAGGTAGAGAAACAAATAATAGGTAAGTTTGTGCTTCAATTTGTCCTGCATTTTAACGTGTTGCGGATTTAATTAGCCGATTGTTTTGTATGTGTGCTGCGTCATCTTCGGCATTGCATGCGTTGCTCGATCTTGTGTGTGTTAGTGTTAGTGCTAGTGCAGGAGTGGATCTGGGCCGGTGGATCTATTTCATTTTCAGTATAGATTTGCGTCAATAAAGAATATTATTAATTAATTATTATTCAGGGCTAGATGTAGTTCTTGTTGTGTAATCAAGGCACAAATCACAGGCCAAATGTTATGACAATGTTATGACAATATCACCCATAATTACAATGATTGCTGTTAATGTTAGTGATTGCTGTTACTGATATATATGATATGGTGATTAATTGCTTTTTAATGAAATTAAAAAAGACCAAAACATACTATTCTCTGGTGTTAACGAAGAAGACAAAACAAATATAACAGCGAAATTTCGACCCTAGGGTCTTCTTCAGGCACAAAAACAAATCGGAAAAAAAGAAGTTTTTTATTAATCGCTCTTATGCGCAGTCACCATAAAAAAAATTCTGATTGCAGTTGTTTACGGAGCATGCATCTCGAATTCCAAAAGCAAACATTCTTGGCATCACTCTGGAAGAGATTGTTCACCCAGTCCCTAAACCAGAGTTCTTTGTGAAAAATACAAACAGTTGATTAATGAGGCCACAAAAAAAAATTTGTCTGTTTCTGGTAACATGGCTAAAAAAAATAGGGTCGGTAGGTCGGGATTTTTTTTTTTTTTTTTTAAATTATTTTTTTTACCCCAAATGTAGACCAATAAAACTAACTTTAAAAATCGCGCAAAGAGACTGGATTCACTATACATAGAGACAAGACACTCAACACATTTACAAATCGTCAGCGGACTTTCGTTTTCACACGTTTTTGTTGTTCATTTTCTCACCCTGTCCTTTACCACCAAAAAAAATAAAAAACAATTTTGAGTTTGGAAAAAAAAAGTTTAGGGTCGGCGCCGAAATTTAGGGTCGGTCGGGTGACCAGAAACAGACAATTTTTTTTTTTTGGCCTGAGCCAACCCATGAAAAAGAAAGATGAAACTGAAATCCATTTATCTTTTTTTCTTTGCAGATTTCAAAGAAAGACGACGAGAGTAATCATGAGGATGTTGCCGGTATGTTTGTTGTTGGCGGTAACAATTCTTGGTGCCCATGCACTCGATAATGGGTTGGCACGCACTCCACCCATGGGCTGGTTGTCATGGCAACGGTACCGGTGCAACATAGACTGCAAGAACCAACCCGATGAGTGTATAAGGTAAGTCGATCAGTCAGAGTTCTCCATTCAACATCCCCTCTTTACTTGTGTGTGTACGTGTAACTGTAGGGGAAGGAAAAGCCTGATTTCAAACCTCTGCTGCCTTGCTGCCATACCTAGTGAGTACTAGTACCTGATCACAGGAAACGCTTTGTGAGTAAACCCTGAGGTATTGCAACACACACACCCGTCGTCGATCCCATTGGGCCGTGGATCTGCACCTGAGAGGATTATTTAGTTGGCGCACGCCTGGGCTGAAGTAGTATGGAAAACAGGCTGTAGCCCGTGCAGCAGGTCCCCCATCTCCATGTCACTGATGTATTCCAAGGGAAGGGCAAGAGTTGAGTTGTTCACTTAATGAGTCCAGATTCCATGATGGGGGTGGGGGAGGGGGGGGGGGGGTCATCAGTCACACAGCGTCTGTAAGCAGATGGATTGGTGAAGTGTGAAATATTACTATTAAAGTGAGGTATTTAGTAATTTACTGTAGTGTATGGCATTTAGTGAACAGCTTACCGTGAGGGTAGCCCGCGGATTGAAATAGACTACCCCCTGGCTGGCAACACAGGGCAACAATGTTCCCACTGTCTATCCTTTCTTTTTGTTTCTCACCTTCTGTCTCTTGTCTTGCTTTTTATCTGCACTGTTTTCTGCCTTCAAGCCCTGTAATCTATCTGTATTCATAAATATTCTCTTAATCACTCGAAGTCGGAGTATGGCTGCCCATGTGGCAGGGTATAACAAACGGCCATACACGCAAAATTCTCATCCCAAAAAAGGGATGACCCTGGGAACTCAGGCCCAGGAACAAGAAGAACAAGAAGCAGTGAACAGCTATACACAGTGAAAGCACACATCCTGGTGAAGTATTAATTGGTAAAGTCAGATATTTACTGCGTTGCTTTCAGTGAGAATCGGTACTAGCTAGGGGCAGAACGACTGGTGAAGTATTACTTTTCAGATCATATGAGTCAGATATTTACTGTGTTATTGCTGTCAGTGAGAATCTGAAACAAGGGGCAAGCACACTCACACAGACTGGTGAAGTATCAATTATCAAACGATTCAAAGTCAGATATTTACTGCTTTTATCTTTCAGCGAGAACCTGTACAAGGCGCAGGCAGACCGACTGGTGGCGGATGGCTACAGGGACGCGGGCTATGTGTACGTCAACATCGATGACTGCTGGCCGCTCAGAGCTCGCGACGCTGATGGGAATCTGGTTCCAGACCCGGCACGCTTCCCCAGCGGCATGAAGGCTCTGGCCGACTATGTACGTCTTTCTTCTCCTTCCCCCATGCCTCAGCTTGGCTTGAAATGCCTGTGTGACTGTGTTTTTTCTTTTTCAGGTTTTACGAACAAGTTTTAAATACAGGTTTTCTGGTCACATTTTCTTCTTTTTTTTTGGGGGGGGGGGGGGGGGGGGGGGGCTTTAGGTGTTCTGCTCAAATATTTTAGGTAAAGGTTTTCTGCTGATTTTTTAAATTTTTAGGTACAGGTTTTCTTCCCAAGTTTTAGGTACAGCTAGGTTTTCTGTTCAAATATTTTTTTGGTACAGGTTTTTTTCCCCCAAGTTTTAGGTACAGGTTTCCAATTCAAATTTTAGGATCAGGTTTTCTTCTCAAGTTTTTGATACAGGTTTTCTGTTCAAGTTTTAGGTACAGGTTTTCTGTTCAAGTTTTAGGTACAGGTTTTCTGTTCAAGTTTTAGGTACAGGTTTTCTGTTCAAGTTTTAAGTACAGGTTTTCTGTTCAAGTTTTTGATACAGGTTTTCTGTTCAAGTTTTTGATACAGGTTTTCTGTTCAAGTTTTTGATACAGGTTTTCTGTTCAAGTTTTTGATACAGGTTTTCTGTTCAAGTTTTAGGTACAGGTTTTCTGTTCAAGTTTTAGGTACAGGTTTTCTGTTCAAGTTTTAGGTACAGGTTTTCTGTTCAAGTTTTAGGTACACGTTTTCTGTTCAAGTTTTAGGTACAGGTTTTCTGTTCAAGTTTTTGGTACAGGTTTTCTGTTCAAGTTTTAGGTACAGGTTTTCTGTTCAAGTTTTAGGTACAGGTTTTCTGTTCAAGTTTTTGGTACAGGTTTTCTGTTCAAGTTTTTGGTACAGGTTTTCTGTTCAAGTTTTTGATACAGGTTTTCTGTTCAAGTTTTTGATACAGGTTTTCTGTTCAAGTTTTTGATACAGGTTTTCTGTTCAAGTTTTTGATACAGGTTTTCTGTTCAAGTTTTTGATACAGGTTTTCTGTTCAAGTTTTTGATACAGGTTTTCTGTTTAAGTTTTAGGTACAGGTTTTCTGTTCAAGTTTTCTTAGGTATAGGTAAATCGTTCAAACTTGACTTAGGTGCTCTGTCAGCACAGTGGTACCTCTGCCTAACGACTTTGAAAATGTAACCGAAATTTGGTCGTTATATGGAGGGGTTCGTAACATGGAGGATTGTTTTATGTCCGGGTCCGTCAATGATCCGGAATGACATGGGCGTTTTGATTGATGCAACCCACAAAGTAATGTTATTCTTTCCTTAAACGATTATGGTAACCTGTTTTCTATTCAATTAATTACCCACACAGTATCATTATCAGATTGGTTATTTACCATACAAGGGAGGCAACTCTCCACGTATGGTTTAACTCTGCAATGTTGCTAATAATAATGGCAATAACAATAACAACACTTTATTGTCCATTAAGATGGGAACATTACTTTAACGCACCCAACCTGCCTTTTAACGATCATAAGACACACATTTAATAAGAATTATTAGGACTTTCAATAAAACAAATACACATAAAACACAACAGTTCTCATTATAACAGCAAGCGTATCAATTACCACTAACCCTACAAATACAATATCAATAAATCAGTATTCTTTATGTCTATCACAATCAAGTATTGCACTATAATACCATCTCATATCACAATAATTTTGTTTCAGAGCAGAACGATCACATTACAAATATCATTGAACAGTTGAGTTAGCGTTTGTGAGCGTAGTGTTCAAAATGTCATGCTCATAAGAAAAATACCTATCTCAGTGTTAGGCATTTCTGCAGTGAGACTACAGGGGAAGCTACTGGAAGGGTATCTATCATGTGTTAGAAAGTACAGACTCTCAGACCATCAGAAACCATCGTCACGGTTACCTAAGCAGAACTGCCGTTCTCGTTTCTGAGTTAGGCACTTTTCAGCAGAGGCCGCTGCTAGTATCGTACATGAACACTTGTTTGGTGTGCAAAAGCTTTTTTTTGGGTTGTTATATGCAGTTGTGTTGATTGAAAACGTTGCTGCCAGCTCCTTAACTTTCGCTTATTCCGCTGTCAGCTGTTCGAAATAGGCAGTTTGCAACTAATCACTATCAAGTGAAATAGGCAGATTGTTCAGAACCAAAAACGTTTTTCTCATTATTCTCAAAACACTAAAAAGTGACATAGGCAATTATCTTATGAGCATGAAGAAAAGCTTGTCGATGACTGTGTACAACACATTGTTCTAGACCTGTTCGCGTATGTGTAGATATTGTGTCACCCGTGTCTCCCTTATTTTCTCCAATGTTCCAAATCATACGTTGTTTTGCTCCCACCAAGACTGCCGATCTTGGCAAATGCATGACGTAAAAACCAGAGTTAATGGCGTTACCCGTACAGATTCCCGAACACATGCTAAAAAGTGCCACATCTAGATCTTGCTAATATTTATATACTAGATGCACAGCAAAGGCCTCAAGCTGGGTATCTACAGCGACATGGGGTCAGAGACATGCGGCGGATACCCGGGCAGCAAATTCTACATGGAGCAAGATGCGCAGACTTTTGCTGACTGGGGCATCGACTCTCTCAAGCTGGATGGGTGTTACTCTACCACCGACGACTTTGCCATTGGTAGGTACATTATTATTAATTAATACACAGACATTAGTAGGTATATTATGATTTTTTAAAATTTTTGTTAATTGTTTTACATGAATAGGCTTTACATTACAGGACGCAGACAAGGGAGCAAATTCACAAAAAAGAACACACGTTGGACAATTACAACACACAGGGGGGGAGGAGGGGTGGTTGTGGCTCGGTGGTCGCAGTATCAAGAGTATGTACAAAAAGAACATAGCAACAGTGAACTAGCCGTTGCTTCCTATATTATGGTTATTAGTTAATACACAGAAATGTGTAGGTACTTAATGATTATAAGAGGTAGTTACACATGCGGAGTCTCAGTGGTTATTAAAACGATTGGTCGAAGTTAGCACTTCATGAAAAATACGAGTTTCAGACTCGGGAGATATTCTGATTCAGAGAAAAACTGCATTCATGGATTTTTTATTAATTTCCATGTGTTCAAGCACGTATTCATAAGTCTAAAGGCGTTATTTTATCTGTTGTCTGCACCAGAGAAATATATTGTGTACATTTTGAGCATTCAGAACTTTTCAGTCGTCAAAAAAGTTGTCCTCAAAAACTGTCACTGGTGCCCCAAAGCTATCAAAGGTTCAAGCTGGTTGCTCGGGGGTTATGGTTTGGTTGCTGGGTGATTATTGAGAATAAACACCCCTTCAAGTTTACAGATGGACAGAAGCAGATATGGGAATAATAATTAATACCCAAACATTGGTAGGTATATTATTATTATTGATTAATACACAAACCTTCACCCACTTGGAGATGGACTCTGTGAAGCTGTAAGGGTGTTACTGCATCACCAATGACTAGTCCATTGGTAGGGTTCCATGACGAATAGGTACAGTTTTGTATGCAGTGTGTGGTGTAGCAATTTGTGGTTGTTTTAGATAGTACTCGGCGAGCGAAATGGCTTGGTGGTAAGACGCCGGCCTCCAAAGCGGAAGGTTGTGGGTTCGAATCCCGGCCGCGCCTGGTGGGTTGAGGTGGAAATTTTCCCAGGTCAACTTATGTGCAGACCTGCTAGTGCCTTACCCCCCAATTAGTGTGTACACGCAAACACAAGACCAAATGCGCACATAAAAGATCCTGTAATCTATGTCAGAGTTCGGTGGGTTATAGAAACATGAAAATACCCAGCATGCTTCCTCCGAAAGCGGCGTATGCATGGCTGCCTAAATGGCGGTGTAAAAACGGTCATGCACATACAAATCCACGCGTGCATAAACACGAGTGTTCATGGGAGTTTCAGCCCACGAACGCAGAAGAAGAAGAAGACGGTACTCTTGAAAAGAGAAGAATCTCCAAATTTGTCACATCTTTAAACAGAGGTCACGCTGTGCTTGCGCAGACATTGCAATGTTGTCAATTTCAGTTGTTGACAGTTGTGTTTTTTTGACATCAGGGTACCCAACAATGGCGTTCTTCCTGAACAAGACAGGCCGAGCCATCCTCTACTCTTGCAGTTGGCCGGCCTACATCACGGGGAAGCAAAAGATTGTGAGTACAGTGATTAGAACTAACACAGATTGTGAGTACAGTTATTAGAACTAACACAGATCGTGAGTACAGTGATTAGAACTAACACAGATTGTGAGTACAGTGATTAGAACTAACACAGATCGTGAGTACAGTTATTAGAACTAACACAGATCCTGAGTACAGTGATTAGAACTAACACAGATCGTGAGTACAGTTATTAGAACTAACACAGATTGTGAGTACAGTTATTTGAACTAACACAGATTGTGAGTACAGTTATTAGAACTAACACAGATTGTGAGTACAGTTATTAGAACAAACACAGATCATGAGTACAGTTATTAGAACTAACACAGATTGTGAGTACAGTTATTAGAACTAACACAAATTGTGAGTACAGTGATTAGAACTAACACAGATTGTGAGTACAGTTATTAGAACTAACACAGATCATGAGTACAGTTATTAGAACTAACACAGATTGTGAGTACAGTTATTAGAACTAACACAGATTGTGAGTACAGTGATTAGAACTAACACAGATCGTGAGTACAGTTCTAAGAACTAACACAGATTGTGAGTACAGTTATTAGAACTAACACTGATCGTGAGTACAGTTATTAGAACTAACACAGATCGTGAGTACAGTGATTAAAACTAACACAGATTGTGAGTACAGTTATTAGAACTAACACAGATTGTGAGTACAGTGTTAAAAACTAACACAGATTGTGAGTACAGTTATTAGAACTAACACAGATTGTAAGTACAGTGATTAGAACTAACACAGGTTGTGAGTACAGTTATTAGAACTAACACAGATTGTGAGTACAGTTATTAGAACTAACACAGATATAGATCGTGAACTAACACAGATTGTGAGTACAGTTATTAGAACTAACACAGATCGTGAGTACAGTGATTAGAACTGACACAGAACGTGAGTACTGTGATTAGAACCAACACAGATCGTGAGTACAGTTATTAGAACTAATACAGATCGTGAGTACAGTTATTAGAACTAACACAGATCATGAGTACAGTTATTAGAACTAACACAGATTGTGAGTAGAGTTATTAGAACTAACACAGATTGTAAGTACAGTGATTAGAACTAACACAGGTTGTGAGTACAGTTATTAGAACTAACACAGATTGTGAGTACAGTTATTAGAACTAACACAGATCGTGAACTAACACAGATTGTGAGTACAGTTATTAGAACTAACACAGATCGTGAGTACAGTGATTAGAACTGACACAGAACGTGAGTACTGTGATTAGAACTAACACAGATCGTGAGTACAGTCATTAGAACTAATACAGATCGTGAGTACAGTTATTAGAACCAACACAGATCGTGAGTACAGTTATTAGAACTAACACAGATTGTGAGTACAGTGATTAGAACTAACACAGATTGTGAGTACAGTGAGTAGAACTAACACAGATCATGAGTACAGTTATTAGAGCTAACACAGATTGTGAGTACAGTTATTAGAACTAACACAGATTGTGAGTACAGTGATTAGAACTAACACAGATTGTGAGTACAGTTATTAGAACTAACACAGATCATGAGTACAGTTATTAGAACTAACACAGATTGTGAGTACAGTTATTAGAACTAACACAGATTGTGAGTACAGTTATTAGAACTAACACAGATCGTGAGTACAGTTATTAGAACTAACACAGATTGTGAGTACAGTTAAACACTGATCGTGAGTACAGTTATTAGAACTAACACAGATCGTGAGTACAGTGATTAAAACTAACACAGATTGTGAGTACAGTTATTAGAACTAACACAGATTGTGAGTACAGTGTTAAAAACTAACACAGATTGTGAGTACAGTTATTAGAACTAACACAGATTGTAAGTACAGTGATTAGAACTAACACAGGTTGTGAGTACAGTTATTAGAACTAACACAGATTGTGAGTACAGTTATTAGAACTAACACAGATCGTGAACTAACACAGATTGTGAGTACAGTTATTAGAACTAACACAGATCGTGAGTACAGTGATTAGAACTGACACAGAACGTGAGTACTGTGATTAGAACTAACACAGATCGTGAGTACAGTTATTAGAACTAACACAGATCGTGAGTACAGTTATTAGAACTAACACAGATCGTGAGTACAGTTATTAGAACTAACACAGATTGTGAGTACAGTGATTAGAACTAACACAGATTGTGAGTACAGTGATTAGAACTAACACAGATTGTGAGTACAGTGATTAGAACTAACACAGATTGTGAGTACAGTGATTAGAACTAACACAGATCGTGAGTACAGTTATTAGAACTTACACAGATTGTGAGTACAGTGATTAGAACTAACACAGATTGTGAGTACAGTGATTAGAACTAACACAGATCATGAGTACAGTTATTAGAACTAACACAGATTGTGAGTACAGTTATTAGAACTAACACTCCCCCGATAGCGGCGTATGGCTGCCTAAGTGGCGGGGAAAAAACATTCATACACGTAATAAATACGAGTGTACATGGGAGTCTGAGCCCATGAACGCAGAAGAAGAAGAAGAAGAACTAACACAGATTGTGGGTCTAGTACGGTTATTAGAACTAACAGGCATTGTGTCTATAATAAGAGTCTTTGTAACTGTTAAATTAAACCTGATGTTTATGAAGACGAAAGAAAAGAAAAGAGTCTGTAACTCTTTGCTGATGGAGTTGAACCTGCTATTAATACGATACAAACAATGACTATATTTGCAGATTATCACATAACTATGTGTGTCTGGTCATCTATCGTGTCTGTTTGAATCCTCATGCTCTATACATATGCTTTTACTCAACTGTTTTTGTCAACCGGCACGGTTGGCCTAGTGGTAAGGCGTCCGCCCCGTGATCGGGAGGTCGTGGGTTCGAACCCCGGCCGGGTCATACCTAAAACTTTAAAATTGGCAATCTAGTGGCTGCTCCGCCTGGCGTCTGGCATTATGGGGTTAGTGCTAGGACTGGTTGGTCCGGTGTCAGAATAATGTGACTGGGTGAGACATGAAGCCTGTGCTGCGACTTCTGTCTTGTGTGTGGCGCACGTTATATGTCAAAGGAGCACCGCCCTGATATGGCCCTTCGTGGTCGGCTGGGCGTTAAGCAAAGAAACAAACAAACTGTTTTAGTTCCTGTTGCTCTTGATCACCCTATGCATCACCAATCAACACAAAGCTGAAGTTTAGCTGTGATTATAACTAAAACTGTGTCCTATCTGGCATTGCTATCACTGTGTCCTATCTGTCACCCACAGCCTCCCTACAAGCAGATTGCCCAGAACTGCAACCTGTGGCGTAACTATGCCGACATCGCCGACTCATGGAGCAGTGTGACTGGCATCATGTCCTGGTTCGGTGAGGACCAAGGCAACTTGTCGCGGTTCGCTGGCCCCGGAAACTGGAACGACCCTGATATGGTCAGTTTCTCGTTGTAACGGTCATTTTTACATAAGCAGAGGAATGAAGGTGGCTGCGCTTGAGAGCGATAACTGGAACGACCCTGATATGGTCAGTTTCTCGTTGTAAAGGTCATTTTTACAAAAGCAGAAGAATGAAGGTGACTGCGTGTGACTGCGATAAATCAAAATACTACAAAATACTGTACTCATGTGTGAACAAAGAATACGAAACAAATAACTACACTGCAATCCGTATTCTTCGTTCACACGTGAGTACAGTATTTTTTGGTCATTCAATTTGACATAGTTTGGACGAAGGGACGTGAGACTTTTTTTTTCTTTTTTTTTTACAAAGCACTGAAGAATTTGTTTTCACCATTAAAAAAAGTCTGGATGAAAAAATAATTTCAGACCATTGATGATAGTTTGAAGAAAGGCATACTCATTCTGTAGTGGGTGTCTGCAAGGCATTAATGCGCAGAACGTTTGTTTATAGCTCATCGTGCAGCAATAGCTACATTTTCATGCTGCGTGTATAGATGTATGTGTGTGACTGTTGATGTGTGTGACTAGACGGGTGCATTGGCCTTGTGGATAAGATGACGGCCTCCCAAGTGGAAGGTCGTGGGTTCGAATCTCAGCCGCGCCTGGTGAGTTAAGGGTGGAGATCTTTCCGATCTCCCAGGTCAACTTATGTACAGACCTGCTAGTGCCTTATGCCTTTCGTGTGTCCACACAAGTACAAGACCAAGTGCGCACGGAAAAGATCCTGTAATGCATGTCAGAGTTTGGTAGGCTATAGAAACACAAAAATACCCAGCATGCTTACCCCGAAAGCGGCGTATGGCTGCCTGAGTGGCAGGGTAAAAACGTTCATACACGTAAAAACTGTGGGAGTTTCAGCCCGTTAACAGAGAAGAAAGATGTGAGTGACAGTTGATGTGTGTAACTGTATGTATGTAATGTATGTCAGAGTTTGGTGGGCTATAGAAACACAAAAATACCAAGCATGCTTCCCTGGAAGGCGGCGTTTGGCTGCCAGAGTCGCGGGGTAAAAACGTTCATACACGTAAAAACTGTGGGAGTTTAAGCCCATGAACGAAGAAGAAAGATGTGAGTGACGGTTGATGTGTGTAACTGTTGATGTTTTTGACAGATCATTGTGGGGGACTATGGCCTGAGCTACGTCCAGCAGCGAGTGCAGATGGCGATGTGGGCCATCATGGCTGCACCCCTCTACATGTCCAACGACCTTCGTAACATCAAACCTGAGTCACGCGACCTTCTGCTCAACAAACGCGTCATTGCCATCAACCAGGATCCTATGGGCGTTCAGGGCAATCGTCTGTTTAAAGTGAGTTTTTGTTGTCTGTTCATTTTTTAAATTTTTTTTAGGGGGGTTGGGGTGGTGGAGGGATAGGCAGGAGTGATGAGTGATACAGTGAAACCCCCCATTTAAGACTCCCTCCGACCTAATTTTCTCAGATTTTAGTGGGTCTTAAATGGGGGGTTCCACTGTATTACTCTTAACCCAATGCTGTGAGTGAGCAAGTGTGTGGTTGTGTGGGAGATGGTAAGATTTCAATGGATTTTCTGAGAATCAGACTTTGCCTTATGTAAATGAGAATCCTGCCGATGTGTAAGACACAATCACAGGAAGCGGAAAGAAAGAACACTGAAAAATATGACACTTCTTGCGATGTGTTTGTGTGTTCTCATACATGTACAGGTACTTGACTTTTTGATGTGCAAGCTTGCCCTGGTAAGCACCTTTCAGTACCAACCACCTGCCCATTACCACAACCCCGAGGGATCCCCAACGAGGTTTTTTCCTCTGTAAATCACCTTTCCAAAACAGGGACCTATAGTACCTGTCTATAACGACCACTTTTGGTCGCTCTTCTGGGTGGTTGTTAGACAGGGTCCACTGTGTCTGTGTGTATGTGTGTACATGCGAGTGGGGAACTTCCGGAGGTAGTCGCGCAAGATCTTTGTTCGCCGGCCGTTCCGATCGACTGCGTTCATCGAAATTTGAACCCGCCAGGCGGGCGATTTCAAAGGAATTTTGAACCCGCCCGACGCGATTTGAACCAGCCGGGGGCGATCAGGCGACCGCCAAAATTCACCCCTGGTGTATGCATGTGTGTGTGTGTGTTGTTTTGAGGACAGTATGCATACCTGTAACCATCTTCCAATGCATTTGATGACTAAAATATTGACTTTAATGTTTTTTCTGTAGGCCAGCAACATTGAATTCTGGTCCCGCCCACTGTCAGGCGGCAGTTTCGCCATCGCAGTCGTCAACTATGGTGATGCCGGGGGCCCCGTACGTCTGGAGGTCACCTTGGAAAACTTCGGTCTGGACGGCACCAAATTCAACGTCACCGAAGTTTTCGACAACAAGTTTGTGGGTGTGTTCACTCTAAAGGACACCATGACACTGCTAATCAATCCAACAGATGTATTTTTTGCCGTTGCCAAGAAACTGTGATGTGTTACGCTGTGTAGTGAATGAGATTATACAGTGCTGCCCTGCTGACTGTAACAAGCCTGTGAATGATAGCATTGTGCTTGTAATTGGTCAAACGTTTCAGCTTTCTGTCTCGTTTATTCTTGTTGCATCAACATTAAGGCTTTGTATTCCATGTGCTTGTGTCTATTTTTTTCTCTCTTTTTAGCCTTGTTTGGGAGCAGTGAAGGTTGCTATTATGCAAAATAAGTTTGGGGCCTCTCTTTGATCAAAGTTACAACGTATCATCCGCATGTTACTGAACCAGACAGAAACGTTTTCTGTTTTCTTAGCCTCAGGGGATGCTGACTTCGGTTCATAAGAATTTTACAACAACATTTATTTACATTTGTTTGAAATATGTGTCCAAGCTGCAATTTCTTACCTCAAAACTGATTTATGTACTTAACCTTCTTTGTGGCTTATCTCTGCTCTTCCTGTAAAAGGTATTACAAGGATACTCCGTGCGCATTGAGGCTTTTGTATTAACAGTTGACAAGAATATGCGACTTGTACATTTTCATTTTTATGCTTGCAGTATGTGCTATATCTACCTTACCTCTCCCTGCCTAAAACAGACTGTGTATAGGAACAACTTACAGGGCACTTAAATTGACCCTTGTTTTTTTTCTCAGTGCGAGAATAAGTATTTTTACGTGTGTTGCTTACTTGTGTAGAATGGATAAGGTATAATAAGCCTCATGGAAAATCGAGCTGCTTTCTCACTGGGACATACAAGCTGTCATACAGTTCGACCCTACACATTTTTTCCTCGCATGCATGTATTCATATTTTCAAGTCCTGAGGCTTTTGCTGTAAGCTTGGAGTCTTTATCGTGCGCATGTGTGTACATGTGGGGGTGTTTGGATACCGACGAGAGTTTGCACAAAGTTGACCCTGGGAAATACATCCCTTGCTGAATGTGGGGGTCGAAACCATGCCGATATAGCGATAAACTGGTTTGAAGCTAGCGCCGCTACCGACTGAGCTATTTCCTCGCCCCAACAGTTCTAATGTGAGAATATATCTTTCCAGTGTGTTGCTTACTTGTGTAGTGTTGTGATCACATTAATTCTCCCCATCCTGCATGATCGTCTTGATTGAATGTAGAGTGAGGGTCAATAGTCTCCTGTCCGCCCAGCGACCTTCCCCTTGACCCTGCTTGTGACCTCGATGTTTTATGCCCCCGCAAGGGGCACGGTACTCTCTAAGCACCCAAAACCTCAGAGAGATAACTGGCGAAAACCTTCCTATTCTTCACCTCAAATTATGAGTTTTCTGCACAACTAAGAGCATTCAACAGAGTACAGCTGTCCCTGCAATGTACAGCCCCCGGCGTGAGCGGACACCTGACATGTACGGACACATTTGCTCGGCACGGAGTGTTTTCCTTCTATATTTGCCCCCCCTTAAACGGACACCTGCAAAACGTGGACGTGGACACTCATTTTCGGTCCCAACAGCAGGTCATACCTCCAATGTACGGACAGACCATCTCACATTTTTACCACAACAAAATCGATAACAGAGCAGTCCGACTCTTGGTACAAAGATCACAGCCGTTATTGTTTAGTAGCCACAAGAAGTGATTAGCATAGACTCAATCCTGTTGTTTGTGTGTCTCTGTGAGTGTATGGGGAGGGGGTGGTGTGGTCACCCCTCCCGTGACCGGACACCTGCAATGTGCGGACAGTTTTGCTATGGTCCAAGGGTGTCCGTTCATGAGAGGGACTGCTGTATTGTTTTATTACAGGGCTTATGACTTGATATGCTGTATGGTATTTTATGGTGTACAGGGTTTTACTGTGTTTATTTTGGTTTACTACAGATCATTAGTGCACAAGAGTTGTCCATTTGTTGTTTGTAAAGATTTTAGTCAAGCAGTATGTAAGAAATGTTTAGTCCTTTGTACTGGAAACTTGCATTCTCCCAGTAAGGTCATATATTGTACTACGTTGCAAGCCCCTGGAGCAATTTTTTGATTAGTGCTTTTGTGAACAAGAAACACTTAACAAGTGGCTCTATCCATCTCCCCCCTTTCCCCTATCCCATCTCCCCCCTTTCCCTCGTCGCGATATAACCTCCGTGGTTGAAAACGACGTTAAACACCAAATAAAGAAAGAAAGAAAGTTGTCCATTTGTATTTCCTAACTTTGGGGTAACGGACTAGCTGCTTAAGACACACAAAGCGATCAGCTTTCTTAATCGTGTGCAACAGACACATAGGTACATTATTCAGATGATATAAATCTACATAAATTATATACAAACCCTCACACACACAAGACACATACATAGACATTAATTATTTATACACACTCTCAAAAGACACTCCTTCTTTCTATCTCTCACTCTCTACTCTTGGGAATATTTGATTCAGGATTTGCAGGAGCCCAGATTTCTCTGTCATTGCTGTATCACTCAGCTGTTGATGTTATCAATGACTTTATTATTTCATTGCCATATGAATCGAATATAAGCAGGGCAACAACAAGTTCATACTTAGTGTGTGATCTTCCAGCTCCGTCATTGTTGAGGTAATCATTTCTCTTTGTCTAGCTGTGTCCTGATCGATGTGCCTTTTACCCACACACATATATGTTGAGTACAATTACATTCCGGCTGCCTGTGATTTGTTTTTAATAAAAATGTTGCACATATTTTATGGGTGAGACCTGTTTGTTTTTTAAGTAAAAGTGTGTGTGTGTTTGTGTGTTGTGCATACTTATTATTTTAGTTTTACTGGGCTATCGGACACAAGGACAGCATTATACCAGAAGACTCCTTCTCATCAGAGGGCTTGCATTGCAGGTAGCACTGTAACAATTAAAACGATAGTAATAGTATGATTAGGCCTAAAAAAAAAAAAGGTGTGGTTACGGTAACCCGACCTACCCTATTTTTAGGGGCCGATCCTATAACTTTTTATTACATTTGTCACACACACAAAAAAAAAAACGAGTGCAAAAAACGCAATGAAAGCGAAAGCGCCCGAGTCGCACACTTATTTCCCTGTCAAGAAGGTTTAATTTGTACACATTAGAAAAAAAAGTTTAAAAAAAAAAAAAAGTGATTGCCTACCTACCTACCCTATTTTTTTTGGCTATGTTACCGTAACCACACCTAATTTTTTTTTTTTTGGCCTTAAGTTAAATGTGTGTGAAGAACTGTGTGATTTTGCTTTTGTAACAAAGCATGAAGTGCAGCACAGAAAAATACTTGGCAAGTATGAAGACGAGTTTTGCTAGTTTATTCTCTTTGCTTGTGCAAATTTCACATATATATATACATCTTTGCAATAGACTGTTCATTATTGTCTTCTTTATTTTCTCAAGCATAACATTAGTAGAACATTTTTTAATATATAATTTTCTGTTTGTTCAAACTATATTGCAAGTTGAACGGGTGCATTTCATCAAGGATTTTTAACAGTAATATTAAAAAGGTAACAAACACAGCAAATACATAGCTAGTATTGGAAGAAAAGTATGCATAAATATATATATTTATGCCAAAAACTCTAGAAAAAACAGAAAGACGGCTTTAACAAACATCCCTGTACAAATTAAAAGAGGAGAGGGAATTCAAACTCCACAGGACTCTGAGACGTTCGCAAGAACCCAGTCCTCTACGGAAGAAGAAGAAACTTGAATCACAGTGAAACATGCTTTGGTACAGTGTTGGAAGCTGACTCGTCTTCAATGCATCGGAAACATATATATATGTGACCCTCCACCACGAAATGAGTCGCATGTCACCTCACGCGGTTCTGCGCTAGGCTTAATATAAGTCCGGGGAGTGTCTGGTAACAGTGTGAGGGTCACCTTAGTCACAGGCTTATAACTCAAACAGTTTTTGCTCTTTTCTAAAACGGTTTTCACCACTGGATAGAGCATAAAAAACTCTTTAGGAAAATGTAAAAATATGAAAATCATGCAAAGGTGACATGCAACTCATTCCGTGGTGGAGGGTCACAAAAATATATATATACATATTTCAACAGGCCTCAGATAAGTTCAAACGAAGCTAAAGAAATAAGCCTAATTACAGTGAACCCCCCCTTTAAGACGTAGAAAAATCGGAGAAAATCAGGTTTTCAAAAGGAGGGAATCTTAAAATGGGGGTAAATTTACAGAGGTTATGAACAGAACATCTGTGAGAAAACAGGTTTAAAAAGGGAGGATCGAGTCTATAATTAGGGGCGGGGGGGGGTCTTAAAATGGGGTTCCACTTTCCACAATAATCAATCATGTCACATTATGCAAGACATAGTCCTAGGCCAACAACAAAAAATAGTCTGTTTACTGCAACATAGGCCAAAAAATAGGGTCGGTAGGTCAGTATTTTTTTTTTTTTTTTCCTTCAAAAAACATTTTTAAGTTATTTTGCCCAAAAACAGACTTTATTTATTTAAAAAGTCTAGGGTCGCGCGAAAAAATAGGGTCGGTCGGGATACCGTAAACAGACTATTTTTTTGTGTGCCTTAAAATAGAAAATTCAGCTTGTGTCTCGTTCTACTGGGGAAAAGGTTGGGGGGTTGGGGTAAGTGGGTGAGTATTATGAAAAATATTTGTGCACCGTTTGGACAGTTCGCAGTAAAGCACACGGTCCCATCTTCATGGTTCAAATCGAGGACTAGACACTCGGTTCACACTAGTACTACGACTATAGCCTTAGACACATGGTTCATTTCGAGGACTTAGACAGTTGGTTCACACTAGGACTATAGAAATAGACACATGGTTCAAATCGAGGACTTAGACAGTTGGTTCACACTAGGACTATATAATTAGACACATGGTTCAAATCAAGGACTTAGACAGTTGGTTCACACAAGGGCTATAGAATTAGACACACGGTTCATTTCGAGGACTGAGATACTTGATGCACACGAGGACTATAGCCTTACACACATGATTCAAATCGAGGACTTAGCTCCTTGGTTCACACTAGGGCTATAGCCTTACACACATGATTCAAATCGAGGACTTAGCTCCTTGGTTCACACTAGGGCTATAGCCTTAGACACATGGTTCAAATCGAGGACTTAGCCCCTTGGTTCACACTAGGGCTATAGCCTTAGACATATGGTTCAAATCGAGGACTTAGCCCGTTGGTTCACACTAGGGCTATTACCTTACACACATGATTCAAATCGAGGACTTAGCCCCTTGGTTCACACTAGGGCTATAGCCTTAGACACATGGTTCAAATCGAGGACTTAGACACTTGATTCACACTAGGACTATAGCCTTAGGTCACATGGCTCAGATCATGTACTTAAACACTGATTCACACAAAGCCTGACGAATGTGTGCTGTCCTTGTCTTTGCGAGGAAGATCTCTCGTTTTTTAACATCAATGACTTACAGATCTATGACACCGTTCACACAAAGGTAACGTGGACTTGGAAAGCATAGTCCACACTGAGGCAATGCTTTCAGACAGGCAAGATATCCCAATGGCAGAAAACAACAAGTGGAGGATTCACTGTCTGTCTCTTTATGACAAATCATGACACATGAAAGAAGGATCGATGTACCCAGAGCACCAGTTTCTCAGGTGACCAAATGTTCGTAGCATTCAGACCCTGAAGCTTAGGAGGCTAAGTCTCCAGTCAAATACACTGAAGCTTGGGTGATTTTGTCCCCAGTGAAAGACGTTGAAGCTTGGGTGATTTTGTCCCCAGTGAAAGACGTTGAAGCTTGGGTGATTTAGTCCCCAGTCATAGACTTTGAAACTTAGGTGATTTAGTCCCCAAAGATGCTGAAGCTTAGGTGATTTAGTCCCCAGTCAAAGACACTGAAGCTTGGGTGACTTAGTCCCCAGTGAAAGACGTTCAAGCTTGGGTGATTTAGTCCCCAGTAAAAGACGTTCAAGCTTGGGTGATTTAGTCTCCAGTCAAATACACTGAAGCTTGGGTGACTTAGTCCCCAGTGAAAGACGTTGAAGCTTGGGTGATTTAGTCCCGTCCCCAGTGAAAGACGTTGAAGCTTGGGTGATTTAGTCACCAGTCGAAGACACTGAAGCTTGGGTGACTTAGTCTCCAGTCAAAGACGCTGAAACTTGGGTGACTTTAGTCTCAAGTCAAAGACCCTGAAGCTTAAGAGACTCAGTCCTCAGTCAAATACACTGAAGCTTGGGTGATTTAGTCCCCAGTGAAAGACGTTGATGCTTGGGTGATTTAGTCCCCAGTCAAAGACACTGAAGCTTGGGTGATTAAGTTCCCAGTCAAAGTCGCTAAAGCTAAGGTGATTTAGTCCCCAGTCGAAGACGCTGAAACTTAAGTGACGTAGTGTCCAATCAAAGACGTTGAAACTTGGGTGATTTAGTCCCCAGTCAAAGACGTTGAAGCTTGGGTGATTTAGTCCCCAGTCAAAGACGTTGAAGCTTGGGTGATTTAGTCTCCAGTCAAAGACGCTGAAGCTTGGGTGATTTAGTCTCCAGTCAAAGATATCGAAACTTAGGAGCTTTAGTCCCGTGTCAAAGATGTTGAAACCTGGATGATTTAGTCCCCATTCAAAGACGTTGAAACTTGGGTGATTTAGTCCCCATTCAAAGACGTTGAAACTTGGGTGATTTAGTCTCCAGTCAAAGACGTTGAAGCTTGGGTGATTTAGTCTCCAGTCAAAGATGTTGAAACTTGGGTGATTTAGTCTCCTGTCAAAAACGCTGAAACTTAGGTGACTTAGTCCCCAGTCAAAGAATTTCAAACTTAGGAGATTTAGTCCCCAAAGACGCTGAAGCTTAGGAGCTTTAGTCCCCAGTCAAAGACGCTGAAACTTAGGTGACTTAGTCCCCAGTCGAAGATGCTGAAACTTGGGTCCCCTAGTCCCCAGTCAGACACTGAAACATAGGTGACTTAGTCTCCAGTCAAAAACGCTGAATCTTAGATGACCATAAGTCTTCTGTCAAAGATGCTGAAAGTTAACTGTCTTTGTTCCCAGTTCGCGAAGACCCTGAAGCTTAGGTGACTTAATCTCCATTCAAACATCAAATGGGTTTCAAAGCACGGTGGATGTAATGCCAGACCATGGCTCCGCTCAGTAGGTATTTTAACACAGCTTTAATAGTGCAACAGCTTCGAAGAGTCATCCCACAATGAATCTGGAAAGGTGGAAGAACAAGTATCCAGTCAATCTCCTTAAAACTTCCATTGAAATCCAACATGAAAGATAGACGAGTACAATAATATTAATGTTGAGTGTCTCTGTCATTATACACGACACCCAGAGTGAAGCTGAAGTTTTTAGGGGGGGGGGGGGGTGCACTTGTGTGGGGGTGGGGCGCCTCTGAAAGACGTAGGTTTAATTCTCTTCGGCTATCCTGGGATTTCGGAAGCTGGCAAGCTGCTGCGTGATTTTGTCATCATGTGTGTTGCTGTGTGCTTGTCTTTCACGGTTAAACGTATTAACTGTAGACTTGGGGTTAGGGTTAGGTTTAACCCTTAGCGCTGGTTGCATGGCTGGAACCAGACCCTCGCGGTCAGCACTCTGAGGCCTCTGTGTTGACCACTGTCATCCTGCACACAAGAAAATATGAATTGATTGATCATGAACATTGAATTTGTCTTCTTTTAGCCATGTGACGTCTCTCTCTCTCTCTCTCTCTCTCTCTCTCTCTCTCTCTCTCTCTCTCTCTCTCTCTCTGACGTCGGATAGAGGAGACTGTAAAAGAGTGCACGTTTGTGTGCGTTCAATTTTAAAAAATAAAAGGAATTTTAACTAAAATCTATTGATACATACATTTTATTTGTATTTTTGACCCAAATATGACATTTTATACATATCTCGACAGTCATTGTTCATCCCGACCGCTGGCGCGGTCTCGAAGGAACACTGACTGTCTTGATCTGTGTAAAATGTCATATTTGGGGCGGGGATATAGCTCAGTTGGTAGCGCGCTGGATTTGTATTCAGTTGGCCGCTGTCAGCGTGAGTTCGATCCCAGGTTCGGCGGAAATTTATTTCAGAGTCAACTTTGTGTGCAGACTCTCTTCGGTGTCCGAACTCTTCCCCCGTGTACACTACATTGGGTGTGCACGTTAAAGATCCCACGATTGACAAAAGGGTCTTTCCTGGCAAAATTGCTTAGGCACAGTTAATAATTGTCTACCTATACCCGTGTGACTTGGAATAATAGGCCGTGAAAGGTAAATATGCGCCGAAATGGCTGCAATTACTGGCCGTATAAAATTTCATCTCACACGGCATCACTGCAGAGCGCCTAGAACTGTACCCACGGAATATGCGCGATATAAGCCTCATTGATTGATTGAAATAGACAAATAACGTATACTATAATAGCTGTGTTGCCTGTTGGTCTGATTGGTATTTGAAGAATAAAACTTTCAGGGAGCCGCAAGCTCTTTATTTCTCACGCTACACAATGTTCACTCATGCACAATAAATCAGTAAGTGATATTTTTCAAAAGTGACAATGTACTACTAAATCAAATGTATGACTAAACATCTTTCAATAATACACGTTCTTGAAAGCTCAACAAAATGTGCTTGATATGAGAAGAAAACTTCAATTCTTCTCAACGTGCATCTGAAACTTTCTGGACTGAGAGACTTACAGACACACACACACACACACACACACATACACACACACACACACACACATACACACACACACAGACCAATTCAGGACAAATGACTGAACAAATGAACCGAAAGAAACATTTACACATATACAGTCAGGTAGATGAAATGAATGAAAAAGCAATGGAGAAGGGCAATGGGAAAGAGACAGACATACATCGTGTAAGGAAGAGAGAGAGAGAGAGAGAGAGAGAGAGAGAGAGAGAGAGAGAGAGAGAGAGAGAGAGAGAGAGAGAGAGAGAGAGAGAGAGAGAGAGAGAGAGAGAGAGAGAGAGAGAGAGAGAGAGACGGAGAGAGAGAGAGACGGAGAGAGACGGAGAGAGAGAGAGAGAGACAAAGAGAGAGAGAGAGACAGAGAGAGAGAGAGAGACAGAGAGAGTTAGAGAGAGAGACGCAAGTATGCGGTCAGCGGACATACATTAAAACTCAGATAAATGGCTGACTGAACCAAGAGAGCCAATGATAAGGCAAGACACAGACAGACACTGACAGACAGACAGACACACAAACTGGAAGTCAGACAGACACACAGACAGACTTTACCCACTTTTGGGACTTTCTGGAAGACGGGGGTGGTGACTTGGGTGGTGGTTGCGGTGCACGTAATTTCTTGCTGGATTTCCGCTGCCCTCCACCCTCTTCTCCGGACTCCGGAGTCGATTCTCTGGAACCGCGTTCCTCCTCTTCTGAACCTTCAGCTCTCGACACATCCTCCTCTAAATCTCGTTCAGGGGAAGACTCTGCAATGCGCGGGTATTGATGGATTCTGTTGGCGGATGATCTTGTTGTTGGAAGCCCAAACGCAGGCCCGCCGTTTGTCAGAATGTCCCCGAGGGGTTGGGCCGAGGTTGGGGGGATGTCCTTGTCATTCTGCAGAGATTCTGGTGACGATGTTCTGTACTCAGAAGAAGACGCTGAGCTGTTGTTCCTGTTCAACCCTGAGTCACCACCGTTCATGTCGAAGGAAGAATCGTGCTGCAGTGACGTCTTTCTTGAACCAGGGGTGGTGGGGCGTTCGTCCAATGACGTCCTTCTGTTGATCTGGTGCACGATCTTGGACACGCGGCCAGAGGCGTCGAGGGTAGGGGCTTCCACCACGTCGCTCCCCTCCTCCCGTACACTGCTGGTCCTTGGCAGCACAGGGGGACCCACCTTGGTCACCTTGGTTTAAAACAAGACTTTATTCAATTTTTATCCTGACATAAACAATATACAATGTATGGCATTTATAAAAAAACGCTCGCGCTGGACCCGAGTACTCTTCAGACATTCACACACACACACACACACACACACACACACACACACACACACACACACACACACACACACACACACACACACTCTCTCTCTCTCTCTCCCTCACTCCCTCCCTCTCTCTCTTTCTTTCTTACACACACACACACACACTTACACACACACACACACACACACACACACACACGAGTACAGACTCATGCACGCACACACACACACACACACATACACACAAACACACACACACACACACACACACACAAACAGTAACACTAACACATGTGCACAAAATGAACACACACACACACACACCGCGCGAGAGAAAAAGACTACAGGGAGGCATTGACGTCAAAGACTTTCGACCGTGACGTAATTACGTCACTATTCTTGGTTTACGGTACCATTCGGCGGCTTTGCTACGAGTATGCCATAGTCTTGGTTGGCCGAGACCTTGCACCGTTCTATCAGACTGCCTGGCTGGCTGTTGCACCGCGAATTCCTCCCACCGCCAAGTCGTTTTTTTGTGGTTTATTTCGCATTTAGGTCCCAGGTAACATTATGAAGTTTTAATACGATCAATCGGATCTATTATCAAGTTAGTGTATCAACTTTTGAACGAACTGCGCCCAGTAGTTTCCCAGCAATAAGCTGTTAAGTCGAGACACACACACACACACACACACACACAATTAAAGTCTGCTGGACCCTTCTACTAGCGTACTCGGGGATAATTTCTAACTCAAGCCGCATAGTGCTTATTTTTTAGCAATCCTGGTGAAAACATAACAGTGGTAAGCATGGTTGCGGACTAAATAGAAACACTCATTTCAGAAAACTACTCGTATAACAAACTACCTTTCTTGTTTTTTTATTCTTTTATAACAAACAGAAAAGGGATGGGGGTGGTAATACAGAAGGTGATAAAAAAAATGGGACAACGAGAGAACAAAAATAAGTATACTAACAGGAAAAAGAATAAGATGAAGAAGACTTCGAGCGCAAATATAATAATAATAAGTGCACATAAGACACACACACAAGGTTCATACGTTTTGTGATCGGGAAAAATGTCACTGACTTGCACAAAAATCGAGGCATAATTAATAAATGAAAACAACAACATAATACTTGAGGCAGCATATGGCACATCACAGTGTCAAATAAATATATTGAGATTGAATGTATAGGCTCAATTTACCTTGACCGGTTTCTGCTTGGGTGTCTGACCCGTGGTGTCCGCACCGCTAAACCGCCAGTAGCCTGTCGCCTTGGGCTGTGGCGGGGATGACTGGACGCTGCTTGGGGAGTGTTCTTTGGGGGGTGGGGGGAGGTCGCACGACACGTCATCTACCAGAGACTCCTCAGCTTCGTCCAGGAGTTCCCGAGGGGGCGGGATGTACCTAGGGGTGGGGCTGGAAGACGGTGACCTCCCTTTGGACATTAAGGGGTTGGGGAAGCTGTCTAAATGCTGTGTCGCGGCGACATCGTGTGATCTGTCAGGGAGTTGTTTCTCACTGCCGTGTACAACCACTGGTTCCTCGCCAGGGTTAGAGACGGGAGCACCAGGCTCCACCTTCAAGTGTGAATGACTGTCTTGTATCGTATCCGAGTGGCCATGATCAGTTTGGCTATGTTCTGTTTGGCCAGACTGCGACACCGTGTGTGGGAACATGGCGCTGGGAACTGTCAGTGTCGGCGACGTCTCCACAATGGCTACAAAGTCAGGTGACGATTCTCTAGAGTTACGTGGATCCGGTTGAATCTCACCGTTCTCCGTTGTGTCAGCAACGTCTCTCAGTCCGGGCACGAGCTGCTTCATCTCGTTCAACAGATCAGACATGCTGTCGCGCGAAATGGGATGTCCGTGAACACTTCTGACGTCACGGGGTCTGTGATCACTGACGTCATTCGTGGAGTCTTGCGAACGTTCATTTTCTGACGCTCTCTGGAAAGAGTCTTCACTGTAGGGGTGTGTCTCGGTCAGACTGAAGTCGTGACTACTGTTGGCACTGAGCGTATCGTGAGTGTTCCCATTGTAGTCTTTGTAAGGAAGGTGCACACTTGTGTCCACGTCAGAGCTGACGTCAGAATGGGTTGTCTCACTCTGAGTGTCATGCACGCTGGAGACGTCAGTCAGAGATTTCTGTCCATCGTTCCTCTCGGCGTTGCTGGACAGCGGAGGCGAGCTGTCCCCGGTGATGGTAGCGGAGGACGTGGCGGAGGACAGGGAGGGGGGTGTGGAGGTGGGGGCGGGGCAGGACGAAATCTTGTCCAACCCCACCTTCTCTTTCGGAATCCTGACCACCCTGGGCTTGCGCTGCTTTCTGGGAGTCACGGAGAAGCCGTAGAGAGACTCCATGGTGGGGCTGACTCCCCTCCCGATAGAGCCGAGGCCCTCCACGCTCCCAGTCGTGCCCAGAGTGTCCATACTTCCCACGCTCTCCGTGCGGTTCTTGTTGATGGGCGGGGCGGGGGCGGGGCGCATGGGGCGGGGATTTCTGGACAAGGTCCCGCCCGCTGACACATTGCCGTTCAGCTGCTTAGCACTGCTTCCGTTCAATTGCTGAACGTTGGCTCCGTGGGGAGGCGGATTGGGGGCTCTCCTGGCGGGTCTGGGTTTCCCGTCCTCGGCGCTACTAAGCATGGACTCGCGGCTGAGAGAGTGTGACGGCTTCTTGTCCGACAGGTCTGACGTGTCCACGCTTGACACCAGGCTTGACCGCTTGGACTGCGTGTCGTCACTGTGGAAGTTGAAGGAGGGTGTGCAGTGGAGGGGGAACAGGTGGGCGGAGTCCAGGTCTGACGTGCTCTCTGACCTCTCCTCCAGCAGCTGAAAGCACAGAAACAGAGAGTCTTTAAACAGTCAGAGTCAAACAGAGAAAGTCAAACAGAGAGAGTCCAACAGAGTTTCAAACAGATAGTTAAACAGACAGAGTCAAACAGACAGTCCAACAGAGAGAGTCCAACAGAGAGAGTCCAACAGAGAGAGTCCAACAGAGAGAGTCCAACAGAGAGATTCAAACAGAGAGAGTCAAACAGCGAGAGTCTAACTGAGATGGTAAAACAGCGAGATTCCAACGGAGAGAGACAAACAGACCGAGTCAAAGAGAGAACGAGTCAAACAGCCCTCTCTCCATTCTATGACGTACTTTGCTGTTCACCAAACCCCTCCCTCATTGAAATAAGCTAATATTCTAACTAAACTAATATCTCTATTTAGCTTTGCCACCTCAGTCCCTAAAAGTAAAGATTCCATGCTGAAGAAGTTCTTTATCAACTGGTCAACTCACCTCCACAAAGCTTCCGGGGAACCAGCCCACCTGGTCTCCATGGCAACCCAGCCACCAGCCAGTGTCCAGCGCCTCCACCACACTGACCACGTCCCCCACCTTGAGCGACATGTGTGTGTTGCCTTCCCCACGGTACGCCTTGACCGCGCGGTGCTCTGCAATATCATTGATACATATTTTGAGACAGACACTCTGAAGCGAAACTACGCTGATCTGCTTCGCCCACCCCTAAGCACCCAACTCCCCCACATGCGCACACACGACCAAATCCCAACACACACACACACACACACACACACACACACACACACACACACACACACACACACACACACACACACACACACACACACACAGGTGGGGGTCTCGTACCTATAGCGACCCAGGACTGATCAGGTGACTTGTTCCGGTTGACTGCGAGCAGACCATACACGTCATGGTCCAATGGTGACGTCATCTTGTCCACTGTTTCTCTCTTTTCCTCCGGCAAAGAGAAGTCTCCTTCAATCTGAACAGAAACGAGAACGCGTTCAGATGGTATACATTGAAATCACCAAAGTTGACGGTGTTGCAGAGCTTTTAACAATAAAAATCATTTTCCTGCTTCGTATAACTTTCCTTCCTTCTTAGAAAAAACAACAACAACGAAAATGCTTTCGTTGACCTGTTTCCAAGACAGACTTTTCAGGGTTCTGGCGTTATTAGTCGAGGACAACGGTGAAAATTAGTAATTTATACTGTTGGTTATCAATGTCGCTGTGAATTACGCAAACACGTGATAATAAATAGATCCCTGCGCCTTGAGTCCGAGTCTGGAGATACGCGCGCGATATAAGACTTCATATAATAATTCAAATGTTCATGTAATACTGGTAACCCGAGGTTTTGGCGCAAGTAAACCGTCAAAGTTACACTGACCTGATCCACGTAGACAGCGGGGAACCAGCCCTCCTTCTTGGAGTGAATCTTACAGCCCAGCATCCACCCGCTACGGTCCCTCTCCCGACCCCTGCCCCCCTCACCCATCCACCCCTCCTCCCCCCAACCACCCTCCCCCCAACCACCCTGCCCGTTACACTGACCTGATCCACGTAGACAGCGGGGAACCAGCCCTCCTCCTTGTTGTGAACCTTGCAGCCCAGCATCCACCCGTTGCGGTCCCTCTCCCGACCTCGGACCACCTCCCCCACCTTCAGGCTCACCTCCCCGCGGAACGCTGCCTTGTACGAGAACAGCACCTTGAAATACTTGTCTGCAACAACAAAACAGTTGCTTTTGATTGAAGCCATCATCATTATCATTAAAGCAGTTATTCAGCTAAATAAGAAATCAACCAACAAAAATTGATTGCACTAATCAACACAGACAATTCTAACACTTTGAGAAAGGAAAGGACCATAGAAACACTATATTTAGCTGGACAACTGCCTCATGTATAACCTCTTGCACAACATCAACAACAACAACAACAACATCGACAACAACAAGACCTTATTCTTCAAAGAGGTGGAAAAATCCTCAGCAGTGAGCGAGCTAGGCCATCATAAACAACAACAACAACATCAAAAACAAAAACAAAACAACAACAAAACAACAAACAACAACAACAACAACAACAACAACAACAACAACAACAACAACAACAGATCTTACCCTTGACGGAGGTGGAGAAATCCTCAGCAGTGAGGGAGGTGGAGGGGTGGACCATTCTGACCGGTGCCACGGGGTGCAGACGGGTGTGTGCCATGGGATTCAGGGTGGACGCTGACCTGGTCACATTAGCGCTTGGGGTGACCTGTGGCCAGTGCAAAAATACAGTATGAGTACAGTGGAATCTTCCTTTGGAGATCCCCACAAATCTGAGAAAATCAGGTCCTCAAAAGGAGGGAGTTTTAGAATCGAGGTAAATTTACAGAGGCGATGAACAAAAACTCTGTAAACGTGTGGTGACAGAATAAGCAATGCAAACATGCGTTTTTCATCCGGCACTCTCCCATTGAGGAGTAAACCCAATAACTAGAAGTTAAAGGCTGACATAGTCCTATTTAATTAGTTTAATTACTTCCATGGCTTTTCCCATCGTTGCGGGGATGTATAAATTAAGCTTCCTGCAAAGTTTTAGGTTTGAAGTCCTTACCAATTACGAGAAAGAATTAATTCTTTATTGCATTGTTTAGCAACAGCTCTCCAGGACTTGGGCTATTTTTAGACCGTTGACGTCACTTCGTGACGTTTCGTAAACCAAAGATGGCGTTTGAGACTGTTCTGTTTACATTCGACACTATCAACTTTGCAATACTGAAATAATTTTTTTCTGTGTTCGAAAGCTACAGCCAACCGTTATTATATCCCCTTATGTACAGTTTTATAACATTATTGGCACATGTAAACAATATGAATTAATTAATGAACGCTACGAGTATGGCAGCCTTTAAAGGTCCTTGTCTACATTTTTATACCGAAATCGCCATTTGACCATTAAAATGCAGAGTCTATTATCTACAAATATCAACAATACACCCCCTTTCGATCAGGTAAGACGAAGCCAGTGCAGCCGTTTGAAAATTCATTGTAGTATTCCAACGTAGTACTCATAGTAGGATATCCTTATTTGGAAAATGCCAAGCGCAAAACTCCTCTCTAATCCCGTGCATTTCGTGCGTTTAAAAAAAAGCGTGGACAGCGCTCCAGTGTCAAACTGTTGCTGCACTTGTTTGGGCGTGGCTATAAGCACAGTGACATGAATTTGATTGGTCAGTATTTTTAGGTAAAGCACATGTTCTCAGCAAACAGAAAACAAAATATTGGAAGCGTGAGTCACGCTACCCAAAAATAAAATCTTTTTTTACATATATTTTTTTTTCTATAACTTTTTTCCCCATGGTTCATTTATTATTTGACATAATTTTGTATCGAAATCTAACCATAAAATTATTGAAAAAAAGCAAAAATGTAGACGACCACCTTTAAGTTAACTACAGTAAAAATGACATAATTAACATATCCAGCTACCAATAAGACATAAGAGAGAGAGAGAGAGAGAGAGAGGGGGGGAGGGGGGAGGGAGAGACACAGATTAACAATGACCCTTGTGCCCTCAAATGCTGAGCTGACCTGGGACGTAATCTTGCCGAGACTGAAGCTGTTGTTGTCGCGCAGAGACCGGTTTCCCTGTTTCTTCCTGATGAGGAAGGAACTGATGCGGGGTTTGGGCGTCTGCTCTGTCTTCGTCCCCCCCTCTGGGCTCAGCGCATGTACTGCCTCTGTGTGAAAAGAACACAACATTTTTGGTTTAAACATATTGTATTCGATGATGATGATGATGTTGATGCTACATGTCCTACATGCCTTTGGTTGATGCGTTTTAAGGACTAGATACCTGAAATACGATAAACATTGTTGTTTTAACGTATACTATTCAGAAAATATAGGGTGGCATAATTATTCTGCCTCTGTTTCAAAAATAACACAACACTTTTGGTTTAAAAATATTGTGTTCAGATAATAAAGCTTGACATATACTGCCTCTGTTTTAAACCGACGCAACAGTTTGGTTTAAACATATTGTATAAAGAAAATATTGGGGTTATATATATATTGCCTCTGTTTGAAAACAACACAACATTTTGGTTCAAACATACTGTTTTAAGAAAATATAGGGTTACAAATACTGCCTGTTTTGAAACAAAACAACATTGGTTTCAACATAGTGACATGAATTCAGGAAATAACGTGACATTATACTGCCTCTGCTTGAAAACAACAAACACTTTGGTTTTGTATTCAGAAAAAAATAGGGTGACAAAGTCACTGAATTGGGTCAACACAACAAACTACGCATATAATTATTAAGTGTGGCCTTGTAGTTACATTGAACAACTCGTTTTTTTAGGTGGTGCGGTACATTGTCAAATGTCGTATTTTGGTCAAAGAGACAGATAGAAACACACACACACAAAGAGACAGAAAGAAACACACACACACAAATAGACAGATAGAAACACACTCGCACACAACGTAACTGTCTTACCCTGCGTATATGGAACGACAAAAGTGGAAGGGAACCAGCCCATCTTGTCCCCGCCATGAACCCCGCCCCTCCACCACCCCGTGTCCGCCTTCTCCTTGACACTGATGACGTCACCAGGGGTCAAGGACACCTGCGTGTCGTTCTGACTGAGGAACTCGTGCACCACGAGATACAGCGGGTCATCTCCACTGTCCGTCTCTGTGAGCGCGTGAACACCGTAATATAATAATAATAATCTGATAACCAAAGGGAAGTAAGCGCTCTAAATGCATACGACATGTGTAATAAGCGAGTGTTATCCGGAACCAATCTCCTGGCACCTGAGAGAATAACAAGCATTGAAATTAAAGGCACAGTGCAGCTCACAGCCTTCGTTTTGCGTTTTTGTTGCAGCTGAGTGCAGTTACAGTTCAAAAATCCTCCTATGGTAGTAAAACAAACCCAAAACTACCCAACGACGACATCTGTGAAGCTCGACAGTTTCTTGTTCACGCGAGTGCATAAATTAACCTAGTTATTACGTGGTGTTTGGTTGGAGTTCGATTCAACTGAGTGATTCCGGCCTCGATTTTGTTTTACACAAACTCATGATGACGTCTGACATAGTTTGCTAGTGACGTGTCTTTTTGTGCATGATGTGGTGATCTACCTGATCTAAATTTAGATCCAAAAATAGGTCAAGACCAGCCGGGACCGAGTACGAAATTAATTCGTAAAAAAATCGCAGTTCTTGACTCTTTGGGTGCAAGTCAATGAAACTTGGTAGTTCTTCTAACGGATAGCTGCCTGAGGTATGACTAAAAGCCCCAGGGGCTCCGTGCACCTGGATTTGACAAGTTCAGTACCTTTAACAAGGGACTTTCATCCTCAAAAAAGGATGATCGCCGCAAGCACATAATTATGTTCATCGTTCTCCAAGGCACTCTTACACTTAGGTACACAGTCATACACAAGAACCAGCTTTTATTCCTGACCGGACATAGTCCTTAGATCAAGACTGGTTTTTACTATATAATGATAATAACAATAATAATGATGACGAACACAAAAGAAAAACGAACACACTCACAAACTCACCCCACCACCCCAACACACACACACACATACTACTCACTACTCACCTGTCTTGTTCTGCACTGTAGCATATGTGAGGGAGGGGACGGGGGGAGAGGCGGGGATGTCGGCCAGGGAGATGGGGGGCACATGGAGGGTCACTGGCTCCACCCACAGGTCGTCGCGATTCTTCTTCCCCTGCAGGTAATTATGTGCATAGCATCAACATCGTCAGTGGCCATATCCTCGTGTTGTTGACATAATTACTAGAGATACCCTACTATGGGGGGTGTGTGTGTGTGTGTGTGTGTGTGTGTGTGTGTGTGTGTATGTGTGTGTATGTGTGTGTGTGTGTTTGTGTATGTGTGCGTTTGCATGTGCGTGCGTGCGTATGTGCGAGTG
>NC_090250.1:19461103-19466484 GCF_037325665.1 Littorina saxatilis | reverse complement strand
GAAACATCGCTTTACAGACGAGACCAAACGTCAAATCTAAATCTCGAGAGAATTTTTTTTTTTCGATAACCGAATTTTAAGGTGTCGCACGCAAGATGTGTCGTCATCACGGCATACATTTTTCAATCGCAGATATTTACTAAATTTCTTTTTCAAAAACTCTGGAATTGATGTCGACACGTCAAGCGATAACGGTGTATCAAACTGCTGTCTTTCAAGTAATCCAGCAAAGACTGCAGAACTTTTGAACAGCATTTTTGAAAACGATTTGAAAATTTCGTCATATCTTGCGTGCGACAAAATGTTCGGTAATTAACGGTTATTTTCTTTTAAAAACAAAATTTACATGTACAAAGATCTACTTCATCTACGGAACCACGTGACACATTCTGTGTTCAAAATTTGTGAAGAAATCACGAACCACGAATGCGCTATCAAGTGTTGAAATTATGTCGTCAACATCTTTTCAGATCTTGCGTGCGACACCATCTTGCGTTCAACATAAAATGTCACTACCTTATCGAGTTTAATGGGTAAAACTAACTATTTGTTGTCTTAGTTTAATCTTCTTAATTAAAAGCGTAATAAAACCGAACTTCCAAGATGAATTTTAATTGAGATTAGCAAAAGAGCGGGCACGCAAGTCGACCTTAAAGTAAAAGAATGATAACACGAGCGTTTGTCGTGTTGTCTTGCGTGCAACACATTGTCCAAAAAGGAAAATGTATATTTTTCTCAGACGTTTTTTAAGTTGAAACCTTGAAACTTCACACACATTTGGGGTTTAATCGCCCCCATGCATGGTAAAAGTCTTGTTGACCCTTGTCAGATTTCAAGGTCACGGCTGGGTCACATGTGGTTCAGAAAACGGATGAAACATATTTTTTCAGAGATTTTTGAAGCTAGAACCTTCAAACTTCAAACAACGCTTTTGCTTAATGATTGTTCAACATGGAGAATTCAAGGTTGATCCTTGAGAAATGTGAAGGTCATAGCAGGGTCTCGCGTGGGTAAAAAAAAAAAGGAAATTGTATTGAACTTCAATTTATATAAAACCAAAGTCTGGTTGATCTGTTTTAAGATTTAAGGTCAAATCTGTTATTTAAGGTCAAATCAAATAGAAATTTGTTGATGCTTAAATCTTTGAAACTTCCAACAGGTTTGAGGTTTGACAACTTCTGGACTTTGAAATCTGGTATGGTTGATCCTGGTAATATTAATTAGTCAAAACATCAAGATCAACAATTATAAAATAAGCACTTTCACCAATGTCAAGTGAGCAATAGCAGCAAACGTGAGTCTTATAAAGATTATCACTTTTTGTGTGACCTCAACTTGACCCCTCTGAATGCTCTCAATTATGGAAATTGACCACACTTTGATTATAACCAAACAACATCAAAACTTTGGAATGTGTGAAGTTTCAAAGGTGTTGCTTAAAAGGCGTTCGTGAAAATGACAATTGTATGTGTCTGACTTCAATGCGACCCCGCTGCGACCTTGACGTTTGATTTTATCAACCAGACTTTCATCATGTGTGAATGACTTCAAACACTATAAAACTAGTTGAAGAAATTGACAATTTTTCAAAGTTTAAGCCAGATGGCACTGCTGTGACCTTGAAATTTGACAAACATTAACCAGGCGGTCACCTTTTTTAGAAAATATCCTTAAAGGATCTTTAACCTTACTGTGACCTTGGAATTTGATGAGGTTTAATTTAACTTGCATAGTGTGCCAAGTTTCAAGGCCCTAGCTTCAAAAACATATGAGAAAACCTCATTGAAAAATGTATATGTTTGACCTCAACGCGACCCTGCTGTGACCTTGACTTTTTCAACCAGACTTTAATCGTGTGTGAACATTATACACTAGAACTGTGTGTATTTTCAAAGCTCGTGCTATAAACGCGCTGAATAAATTGAAAATATTCCACATTTGGACCAGATGTGAGCCCGCTGTGACCTTGAACTTTGACAAAGATTAACCAGCAGGTCACTTTTAATGAGGTTTTATAAAAATGCTGAAAGTATGTGAAGTATGTAAAGTCTAACTGATCTAGTATTAAAACATGTAAGACGTGACAACGACAATTTTCCAGTTTGCAAAGGAAATTTAACCTCGCTGTGACCTTGAAATTCAATGTTGTTTAATGTGATGTGCACCATACCTGGAGGTCATTATACTTTGGTTGTGTGCCAAGTTTCAAAGCCCTAGCTTTAAAAACGTGCGAGATAACCTTAATGCTATGACTCAGTGCCGTTTTGAATGATATAACGAACAAAATTATCGTTATTTGTAAAATCATTTCGGTAAATTTATCTTTTCTTTTCGTAATTCGGTTCCAGCATCTGTTGTCTTAACAAAAATCACAATATCAGTCGTGTTTGTCAACTTTTATTTTTTAGCCCCTTTGTCCGCTTTTCGTGCGCACCTTTTGGCACTTAGTCATATATATATATATACAGAATTCAAGAAACTCTTTTTCCTCTGCACCACTCCACACAATGAAGGCTGGAAAACCTTTTAAAACTTAAAAAAGCTTATTATTTTAAACAACACAATAAAAAGTCCAAAACCAAGCCAGAATGTCGCATCTTTTTAAATCCAAATTTTCGGCCCGCAGGCCTTCTTCAAGGTGCACAGACCAAGCGTCTAAAATCGTATATTTTATCTATCTATATCTATATACGGATTGTGTGTGTCTGTCTGTCTGTCTGTCTGTGTATTCGCGATGCACGGCCAAAGTTCTCGATGGATCTGCTTCAAATTCGGTGGGCATATTCAGGTAGACCCCGGACACAATCTGGTCGATGAAAATTTTGAACACGTGCTCTAAGCGCGGCGCGGTGAACCGATTTTGGTTTTTCTGTTCATTCATTCACATCCATTCCCAGTAACTCTTCCTTATCTTCTCCAGTGTTTTGCGCGTTTATCTCCCTTCCTTCGTGTGGCGTCAATCACGTACGGTATTTGCAAGAATACTGAATGAGAAAGAGCTTCTTCAAAATCTGAAGTTTGATCTTCCGATCACAGCTACGGTATCATCCTGAACTCAGGTCAAAATGAGTACGGCTCATTCTCTGAGATAACTGGCGATAGCCGTTCTTTCTTTCTTTATTTGGTGTTTAACGTCGTTTTCAACCACGAAGGTTATATCACGACGGGCGATAGCCGTTGAGCGATGACTAATCAGAATGCTACGGTATGACGGCTTCTGTGTGTGTGTGTGTGTGTGTGTGTGTGTGTGTGTGTGTGTGTGTGTGTGTATGTGTGTGGTGTGGTGTGGTGTGGTGTGGTGTGTGTGTGTGTGTTTGCGTTGCGGTGAACCGCGGTGAATAAATATTCTGTTTCGCGATACGAATTACGAAAATAAACACTTTTTTGTTCGGCTCTACTTCTTCACTTCTTTCACTTCCGCCACACAAAAGCAGCGTTTTTCTGCACAGCACTTTTCTGCACAGGTAGTACATCTAAGTATTGCAATTCGTGTACAAAATCCCTCCCATCTTCAAAATATTGCCACTAATATATACTACCCCTCCCATCGTAAATATTCTGCATCAAATTTGGTGGGCATATTCAGGTGGACCCCGGGCACAAACTGGTGGATGAAAATTTTCAACACGTGCTCTAAGCCGGCGAACCGCCACGCTGCATACTGTGTCTCGCGATTCACCCGGCGAAGCCGGGTATTCCTCTAGTATATATATTATATCAATCAATCAATCAATGAGTCTTATATCGCGCATATTCCGTGGGTACAGTTCTAGGCGCTCTGCAGTGATGCCGTGTGAGATGAAATTTTATACGGCCAGTAGATTGCAGCTATTTCGGCGCATATTTACCTTTCACGGCCTATTATTCCAAGTCACACGGGTATAGGTAGACAATTATTCAGAACAGCCTTATCATGGAAGGCAGACAATGTCACATGGATTTAAATACTAACATCTTTTTTTAAGAGAAAAATGTATACTATGGTATTGTTGAATGTCTGTATCTTTATCTAACTGGAGTAGTTGATGACAAAAGTGAAGATAATACATTCCAGTTGCCATGTAACGTACATTATAATCACTTAAAGGACTGACAATGCATGTCATGACGTTCAGTACAGTACAAGCAGTTCAAAATAAATCACTCGCGTAACATAGAAACCAGAGGATGTGACATGGATTTATAATTATATATATACGAAAATCTGAGAGAAAAAAACGGAAAAAAAGGCATACTATGTTATTGATGAATGTATGAAAATGCATGTCACAAAATGGTACCCAGCTCTGGAGAATAACCCACGTATGGTAACAAGGGAGATGTATCAGCTACATAGCATGGCGCTAAGGACAGAGAGGGCAGCCAGAGCAGAAAGAGTGCATGCGGTGTGTGTTTCACCCGGTGAATGTCATGCCAGTAATGGTATCGCCTGTGGGGAGTCTACCCATAGGCTATATCTCGCTCGTTACTGACATGACGAGAAATCAGACAAGAGACAGGGTCTAGGGTGGGGTGGAGAGAGAGAGAGAGAGAGAGAGAGAGAGAGAGAGAGAGAGAGAGAGAGAGAGAGAGAGAGACAGAGACAGAGACAGAGACAGAGACAGAGAGACAGAGAGACAGAGAGAGAAAGGAATCTGGATATTGCATCCATAATTCATGGCCGAAACCGCACAACGTCTTCGTATGACATGCGATGATATAGGTGCCCGGATGTAGTGAATATTTATGCGCGAGGCCGAATGGTGTGCGGCAGATCACACCGCCCGACGTGCAGGGCTATTCGCACAGGCTATGATGCCGTTTAGCACGCCATCTCTCTGTCAGATGCCGGTTCCTTGCATCGCCCATAAAATCATCAAACACTGCACGCAACGTATTTGTGTGAAAGTGATGAATGAAACATTTTCATCAAGCGCCAGTAAGGAAACGATGAGCGCTAAACGGGTGATAAAAGCAGGCGCACGGACACACAGAGATACATACAGGCAGACAGACACAGACACACAGACACGCACGCACGCACGCACGCACACAAGCAGGCACACACACACACACGCACACACTCACACACACACACACACACTCACACACACACACACACACACACACAGACAGACACACGGGCGCATGCACACACACAAACACACACACACACACACTTCCGATCGCAGGAAGGGGGAGGGGAGGGGAGGGAGGGGGGGGAGGGGTAGAGCAAAGTAGGTTGCAACACTTGTCGTCCTACTTGTGCCGGTGCAACACGAGAAAATTACTCCCACGAAATTTTTACTCCGGAGTAAAAATTTCGTACGAAAATGTTACTCCCTTTACGAAAAAAGAACTCCCCCATAACACGAGAAAATTACTCCCACGACAGGCGAGTT